>NW_011500428.1:0-27137 GCF_000495115.2 Populus euphratica | reverse complement strand
ATTTATGTGATAGGCTTGCATTTAAAATGAACATTTACCACAAATTAAAGGTATCTTATATTATTAGATATATTATTATAAAACATGCTTTAATTAAAGAGTTATTGATACTTCAAGTGCAAAATGATGATATAAAATCTTGATAAAAAATGCATTTTTAAGTACTAATCAGTCCTATTGAAACAAACTACGAAAAACTAAGTTTCTATAAAGTCTTGCGTGACTAGAAGCTTACAATTTAAATGGTTTGAGATTCTTTTTATAGATTGTACTAGTTGAAGTAAATAAGAACTTCATAGCTCATCTAAATAACCTTACACAGCTCCTCACAAAGTTCCAACCAATTTTCAATGAACTAATAAGCTTGCCACCAAAGCGACCACATGATCATCACATACCATTATAGCTGCACCAATCCGCCATTAGCATTTGACCTTATATGTACCCACATTATAAAAAAAAAAAAGTGAGATTGAGAAGATGGTAAGAGAATTTTTAGAATCCGACCTCATTTGACCTAGTTGTAGTCCATTTTCATCACTAATACTTGTTGTCAAAAAGGCTGTGAGAGTTGGCATTTTTGCATAGATTACGAAGCTTTTAAGTATACCACAATAAAAGATAAGTATCATATTCAGGTCATAGATGAACTATTAGATGAATTGCATGATGTCAAGTATTTTTCAAAACTTGATTTGCATTCAGGATACCACTAAATCAAAGTTAAAGAGGAGGATATACTAAAAACTACATTCCAAACACGAGGGGCACTATGAATTCGTTGTAATGCCATTTGGCCTCACCAACACCCCAACCACCTTCCAAGGTCTTATGAATGACTTATTCAAGCCTCATTTATGGCAATTTATATTGGTGTTTTTTATGATATATTGGTGTATAGCCATGCATAGATGGATCATTTTTCTCATCTCCGCATGGTACTACAAATCTTGTCAACTAATCACTTATTTATAAAAAAATTAAAATGCCATTTTGGAGTTATGTAGTTGGACTATTTGGGACACTTGATTTTATATAAGAGAGTGTAAGTGAATCTAACAAAGACCAAAGCCGTGAATGAGTGGCCAATTCTGATCATGGCCAAAGGCGTTAAAGGATTCTTGAGATTAGTTGTATACTACCGTAAGTTCATCAATGGCTTTGGCGGAATCGCAGCCCCGTTCACTCGATTGTTGATAAAAGACAAATTCCATTGGAATCTTGAGGCAATCATGGCCTTCAATCAATTCAAACAAGCACCGATGTCTCCTCTTGTGTTACACCTACCAGATTTCACATAACCTTTCATTATCAAAAGCGATGTATATGGGATAGTACTCGGTGCCATCCTAATACAAGAAGATTGTCCAATTGCTTTTTATGATGAAGTCCTCAAAGGTTTGTCACTCGCTCTATCAATATATGAGAAAGAAATGTTGGTTATCGTGAAAGCTATTCGTAAATGGCACACATATCTCTTGGGCAAACCATTCATTATTAGAACCAACTAGCGAAGCCTAAAATATTTGTTAGAGCAGAGAATTATGACCCTCACTCAAGTATACTGGTTGCCAAAATCATGGGATATGATTACATGATTCAATACAAAAAAGGGAAGGAAAATCAGGGAGCCGATGCATTGTCACGGGTCGTTGAATAGGCTTGCCAGGCCATCTCCATGCCAGTAGCTAATTAGTGGTCTATTCTCCAATAAAAAGTGTCCTAAGACCCCTTCTATTGCAGTTCGAGAACCCAACTTCAACTCAAGCTTAGCAATTTTATTTTAAAAGTGATGGGGTTTGGTACAAAAAGGAAAATGTGTGTTTGAGCCCTTCCTCTTCTCTACTTCCTGCCATTTTGACAGATAATCATGTCTCTCCAACTAGGGGATATTTTGGGTACCATAAATCTCTCAGTCGTCTCAAGAGAAGCTTTATTTAGTTGGGGTTGCGTACCTCCGTTAAGGAGCATATCAAGAACTGTGACATCTATCAACGATGCAAGTATGAGAACATAAAATCAACCAGCCTACTCCAGCCATTATCAATTCCACTACAGGTATGGACTGACATTTTTATGAATTTTGTTGAAGGGTTGCCGATTTTTCAAGGGTTTACTGTCATCATGGTAGTGGTGGATTGTTTGTCTAAATATGCTCACTTTGTTCCACTAAAACACCCATATACAACATCCTCAATTGTTAAAGCTTTCATCTATCACATTGTTTGCCTTCATGAAATGCCGAGATCAATCGTGAGTGATAGGGACAAGGTATTTGTGAGTTCGTTCTGGAAAACTCTATTTTAGTTGCACAGTACCAGCTTGACGATGAGTTCTAGTTACCATCCACAAATCGATGGTCAAATGGAGGTTGTTAATCGCATATTGGAACAATGTTTGTGTTACTTTACAAGTATATAACCCAAAAAATGGATGGAATGGTTATCTTGGGTCGAGTACAGTTACAACACTTCAGTGTATACTGCCACCAAAATATCTCTATTCGAGGTCATTTATGGTGTGCCTCCTCCATCTCTACTCTCTTATGTTTCGGGAACCTCTAGAGTACAAGTTTTTGATGACCTCCTCCGTAGTAGAACTTCACTGTTGTAGGATCTGTGCATCAATTTGAATGTGCAAGGGATAGAATGAAAATTTAGGTGGATCAAAATCGAAAGGAAGTGATTTTTAATGTCGAGGATTGCATTTAGTTGAAGCTTCAACCATACCATCAAAATTCAATCGTTTTTCAACGTTGTTTCAAGTTATCCCCTTGTTATTTTTTGCCCTATCAAGTGTTAGTTAGGATTAGTGCAGTTGCTTATTGGTTAGAATTGTCTATTAGTTCTTTGATCCATGATGTGTTCCTTGTTAGGCTTTTTAAGTGACATGTGAGAACTACACCTCCAGCCTCTGTAATTCTTCCTCCTGTTTTAAAAGCTTCTGCACTGCTTCTTCAACTAGAGGTCATACTTGACAAATGTATCATTTAAAAAGGCTGGTATCGCCCGAGAACAGAGATCCTAGTTAAGTGGTTGAACACTCCAGTCGAAGATGCTACCTGGGAGATTCAATGGCACTTTTCACGTTTATATCCTGAGTTTATTCTTACGGACAAGGATTATTCAAGCAGGAAGGAATGATATGGCTAGAATCGTGCCATACATGCTACATGGGGGAAAGAAAACCAAGACCTTGCCGTGGGTTATGGTGAATATTTACAGTTATTAGTTTTGTTGTTTTAAATTGTTTCCTGATAAGTTGGGAATTTATGAGTGCTCATGATCATGTAAGCAATTCCATGATCACATAGTAGAGCATATTTCTATTTTTATGTTAAAGTAGTAGATGTTGTTATTCATTTGTTATCTACTCGTAATTCTCTTCAAGCTAAAACTTATAAAAGCTAATGCTATACAATTGAGATTGAGATAGGGATGTTATGAATGAAAATAAATCTTTTCTCTTAGATCTTTTTCTTTCTCCTCTACAAATTCTCTTTGTGTAATTGATACAAATCATTCTGCTCTTTTGTCTCTGTTTTAGAGGTTATGTAGGAGGGATTTTGTGCTGGTTGCTTGCTTCTTCTTTTTTAACCTGGATTAGATAATGTAGTAATTCCTACCTATTTATGAAACTTGAAGTATTAAATACACGTATTGTTTGATGTTGGTATAGGAGATGAGAACATACCGCCATGCCTACAAGTATTAAATACACGTATTAAAGTTAGTCTTGAATTTGATGACCATAAAACAAGTTTGGATTTGTTTGGTTTGCTAGGATGGATGTTCTGCATTTAAGTCTTTTCTACATGGCTAGGAATATGAAAATTGGACCATGATAATGTGAGGATAGTGGAGAGTTTCTTGGTAATGTGAACTGCTTGAGTGCTTGTGCCTGCTATTCTTCCTCAGGTTCTTGGAATGACTGTTCGTACTTGTTTATTTAAGGTTGCATTGAGATATTTGAATATCTTAAGAGGAACGTCTTAATGATGGGTGGTGTACATCTTGTTTCTTTCCACTAAAGCTTTTGGTGCAATGGCTGCGTACAACTTCAAAGCGACAATACCAGGTAGGAAAACAAAACCTAAACTGGCCTTGATTGAGTGCAGTTTGTTATTGATTTGTTTATGTAGACTTGATTAAGAAAGATTGATTCAAATTCAAATTGCTCCATGCATTGGTAAATAAATGGGATTTCAATAGGAGAAATCTAGATTGAAGTTCAATTTATTGTAGTAGATAATAATGAAACAATTTTCAGAATATAGAATGAAATTTTGTTGTGGGTGTATATAGTTTGTGAATAGGTTTTGCCTCAGTTATCGAACTTCCTCTTCTCTCTCTGAAAACAAAGTGAAAATAAGAGGAGAGCTTTCTCTTCTCTTAGAGCATAGCATCAATATAACATTTTTGATTGGATGTTTCTTATCCATAAGACATTAAGTTCCATTTTGATGTAGTATGCTGGAATGAAAAGAAGTGACCTGCAATTGTCCTACTTTGAAGACAAGAGTCATGTTCGTATTGTATATGTGGCGGTTAGATTTTAAGCGCTAATGGTGTGGATGAAATGTATGGTGGTTTTTAATCTGCAACTTATCATCATAGAAGACAGCCACATGAGTATTTTATCTGAATACCATCTGCTCTATTTTCCAGTGCAGTACCTGCTGCAAGCTCGAGCAATCGTGGTTTCTCCTTGGCCTTGGCTCATATCTGTCTCAGCCCAACTTGAGCCATCTTTCTCATATGCTGATCCCAGGTCTTGTTATTCTCTTGTTGCATAACTGTACCTGAATGTTTAATTTTGATTATGCCCATGAATGAGTGTTTGTCACTTTATTCATCCCCCCCAAAAATAAATATATAAGAAAGAGAGAAAAAAGAAGAAGAAAGAAACAAGTGTATTTTCTCTCCATTGATGCGAATGAGGTGTTATTAATGCATGCCGAGGCCTGTTTTAATGAATGCATGTTAATCATGTTAATGCATAGTGACTTGTTGAGGCTGGTAATTCTTTTTGTTTGTGTGATGGTTTTCTACTGAGAGAAATTGCAGGTCAGCACTCTAATGAATGGAGTACATTAGTGATGGATATTTCTTTTCTAATCATTTTACCATTTTTTGTCATTTTCTTGGCTAGGGAATGGGTAGTATTTTATGAGCATGAAGATTGGTATTGAACCAAAGGCCCCAAGTGCCACACGGGTGAGGGTTTGGCGCCTAGACTCATTTTTGTGTCATAGATGCTCATACGAATTGATGACTGCATTCTTCCATCATGGTATTTACGACCACTGAATAATTATTCTGACAGTCTTAGAATCAATTTGTGTCCAGATGGGCAGTTAAGCAAGATTAGTCTCAATCTTTAGTTTGTGTTCCCATGTGCTCCTGCGCTGACATTAGATTGTGTTGTGTTTTGTCGAGTCACGTATACCCACAATTGTCAGGTTTATTATTCTGCAACAATGAGAGACCGATGTCTCATTTGCAATTGAGCAAAAACAAACATAATGAGTGCTCTATCTACCTCTCAAATGTGCTGAATTTCGGTTCTGTACATCTAAAGACTCAAAACTGCACTTGGTTCTCGGCTTTAAGATCACCCTACTGCAGGGAAGATCTCCTGTAATATGGCAAATAAAGAGCACAGAGGAAAGACGATCGATCCACTGTTTGACGAAATCTGGCAACCAAAGAGTACAGTACAGAAGGAGGAGGATCGATCCACTGTTTGACGATATCAGGTTTATATCTCAAGACAACTGAAGGGATGGTCTGCTAATCACCCCTAATCACCCCCAACTACAAAGGACATCACTCCGTTGCCAATCAGGTAGGCGAGTTCCCAAATCGTCATGTACATTAACTACCCCACTCCCCCGTTCAATTCGATCCAGTACCCAATATTTTTACCATTTCTAGCCCAAACACCAAGAGAGCAAAATCTTAATTCAAGATCTCACAGCTAGGCTAGTGGGGGCTTACAAATACATGGTATGTGAAATCGGAGTACTGGAGCATCATGAAAATGGTATGAATGCTCAAGAGTGAGAAACAACAGAAATTTTTTGATGAGACTGACACAAACTATTGCTTTAGATGCTAGGTTTTTGAATGACAAGAGCCATGCAATGGACCTGGTGCTTGTTGTCAAATGCCAGGCAACGGATGCAAGCATTTGGATATGCCATTTTGCACCCATCGATTTCATGGAGGACTTGAGAGGAGACGGTGCATCCAAACATAGGGGCTTCCACAATGTCCAGCACCTTCCATCGTAGTATCCTGCTGTGCTCCCGATGTATGCTCCCCGCCTAATGTCATTGAACAAAGTTAAATTAGCTAAATATAGAGGCTAGATCAAAGACTGTCTCCCCTACTAGTACACAAATTAAATACAATTTGAGAAGAAAAAGTCAATCTTTGGCTGTCTATGATGCATGTAGATGGAATCTATACTTTATCTTACATCATCAAATTCAAGGCAAGGGATCCATCCTTTCTTCATCATGTAATCAATCTCCTTCGCAATTGAATCATCAGAAAGAGGAGTCAGGTAAGACAGAGCCTCAAATTAATTTCTTCTTGTTGATTGGATTCCATTTCTATTTGATTAACAAGTATTGCATGTAAGTAGGAAACAAAGACCACAAGAGATTTAATTCAGCAGTATTTGATGACATACATGTTCAATCATATTACCTTCATGCAAGGAGTTAGAACCATTGGACCACGGTTTTGCGGCTCCATGCAACAAAATCCATGGTAGAAAACAACTTGTTTGTGGGGTGTGCTTTTAAGCCATGGTAACCAGAACCAGCCACAGCCGGAGCTGCAAAGATTCCGGCAGACATTCTCTCGAAACTTTTTGCCTAGAAAAGATTCGAAGATAGAGAGAGAGAGAGAGAGAGAGAGAGACTAACAGCACAGCAAAGGTTCCTTTTACCTTCTTGTTGCGGTAGATACACACGTGGCATCAGGGAATAGTTTCGGACCCACTAGCTCATGGTTCCACTGAGTTTCGGCTACCCCACTTGAGGACATCAGAGTAACCCTACGGGTCTGAATATTCAATACGGCAGGTAGTGAGACACCAAGAGGTATCACAAGAGTTTCCTGTACGCCAAGAAAAAGAGTTTTCTTTCATGTCATTACTGCTTATAAAATTGAGGCAAAAAGGACACCAATGGTGCTGCACAGTAAACCATCAAAACAGCACAGACCATCCAATAATAAGAGACTGTCAGCTTACTCTGCAACCCTATGGTCTGGCTTTAAGATCCAGAAGTTACAGGTGAAACTGGATGGTTTAGCATGCTATTCATTATTAAGCTCAGGCCTCAGCATGTAAAGAAATATATCAATCTTTACACAAAAATGCATCACCCAACACCAGCAGAACGACAATCAAGTCATATATGCCTGTAGGGGAATTATAACAGGCCATATCATTCAGAACAAGTTTTTGAACTATGTTGAGGACCTAGTTGGATCGAAAGCCTCCTAGAACATCACCATGGACCAATATACTCCATGCTTGCAAAGAGCACCTTGTAGCCCCATCTGGTTCCATTGCCATGCTCTTTATCAATATGTCTGCTTATAGTACTGTTCTATTGAATGAGATGGATGCTGTATTATAAAAGTAAACGAATCCAGACATTCTTGCAACATAAGAATGACAAATACTGATAATACATGTGAATGATGATAGTCTGAATGAAGAATTTTAATAGGATCTAATTAAAGAATTACTGCCACACAGTCCCTTGGCGGGTTTGTGCACAAGGGCTATTTAATTTGATCTAGTCAAAGTAACCATAATAGGATTTGTCAATGCCAGAGCTTCATGCAGAACCCAGATGGCACAACTGATGATCTCCTGCTGGAAATACATTCCGAAAAGGTGTCCACGATTTGTTCTGCTAGAGAAGCAGGATCTTCAATAAAGGTATCAACGAATGTCTTCACAACCCTTACCTCTTGCTCTGTCGCCCTAAAGCCATACCAAGTCAAGAATTTCTGCCGGAAATTCTTCTCGATATGTCCCTCACACTCTAACCATCTGATTATCTTCACGTAATACTCAAAGTCCCTATCTGAATTACCATTTGCCATGCACTCCTCGTCTCGCCTTTCCCCACTTCTCTTCTTTGAAGTGCAGCCATCTTGGGGCTCCTCTCCTTTTCCAGACCCATTTACTATGTCTTTGTCACTGGATTTAAATCTTCCATTTCTTCCTTGCCCATCCTTGTGCATTTCCAGTTTGCAGGGAGTAATGGGCAAGCTAGCTTCAGAGTTGCTCACAAATGGCATGCATTCCATGGCAGTCTGGACAGGGGCATCTGACCCATTATCGGTAATTAACTCAATGATTTGACCCTCTATCAAGCGCTTCTTATCAAGCATTTGCATATCAGAATTGAGCTTGGAGCTTACCACCTGTGTGGCATGTTCCTCATCTAGCAAGGGAATTGCATCTGCAAGGGTGCCAGAGAAATTTAAAGCACCATTGGACTTGTTGGTAGAAACAATTTTATCACTGTCCTTCAAACAAGTACGATAATTGTCTGCTCGATTGACAATCTGATCATTGCATGGTGGATTGTTATTTGTTTCATCCTCCACAGAAGACGGATTAGAGAGGCTGCTACAATTGGTATTTGGGCTTTGACTTCTTTCTACTATTGAATAGTTTAGGACTTCTTCCTGAGTCATTCCGGTTGAGCACTGAACTTCACAGGTACCCAATTCTCTTACACCATTGAACGGAACAACTTTAAAATGATACTCTGTGGCTGGAGATAGACCCATGACAACATATCTTGTATTTGGCAAGAACAGTCTGCAAGTAGGTTCTGCTGGATAATCCAGATCATGACCTTTACGATGCCACAAAGTATAACCAACAATATCATCAGCCGAAGAATCTTCATAACCCAAAACCAAGGCAAGGGAAGTCGAATGTACATCTTCAAAGTTAACTGTGATTGGAGCAATCATGTTTGAATCTGTAGAGACATGAGAACACCTAAAGGTTATTAATGCTTCTCTAAGGGTCAATACCTCGAAAAAACAGCATTATGGACAACAGAAAATATTTCCAACAGCAACGACCTAACTTTCCATGATCAAAAGTGCCCATGTTTCCATGATGCATTCTGGAGTTACCAGTCCTTGGATAAAAATCTAACTTTTTGCAGCAAGTAAATATATTATGCTTCATGTAACACATGCAGAGTCTTTGGAATGTGCTCGTTTTTTATGTGTTCGATGACATGTGATCCTTGGCAATGTTCTCTAATGCATTGTGTTTCAGAGATGGTTGCTTAATTCTCCAGTTGAACTAATTTTGCTCTTTCTCGGTGAAATCCTTATGTCACGACAAGAAAACACAAAAGCCAATGGTTACCTTGCATCTTCGGATCAGGCAATGGATGTGAAATGGTGTTTGAAAGCATTTTGTCCAGTGACTCCAAAGCAAAAGCGCAGAGTTTCTGAACCTCTGATCCTGAAGAAAGCCTGTTAACAATACCTCTACCCATCTTTACAGGTAAACCGATTAAAGGACCCACTTCAGCCTCAAGTTTCGTTGCAGCTACATCAACAATCTCAAGAAGCTTCTGATACTTTTCAGTCCCATTCAGAAGTTTCTGACTCAAGGACACACGATAGCAAAGAATGTCCACCCTCCTGGTATCTTTAGCCATCATCAATTGTTTTCTCCAGCATCTGAATAAATTCAAGAGACCAAGACAATTAATCAAAACTCTATCTTTCAAATTCAAAATTTATGTTTGTGTCAATACCATGTGCCATTCAAAATCAGATATTGCAAAGGACATGACATATCAGGAATTGTTATATACTGTGATTTTCCAAGACAAGCAGTACATCTGGTCGAACATTTGCTACTTGCACTAAATTTATGGCAGACATAATTCTCAGGTTGCATGAAGAATGTGTTATCCATAGCCCATATACAATTGTCAGAACTATTGTGGCTGTTCATGCTGGATAGAGCAGGTGGTATTAAGAAAGATAACCAATTTAACAAATCCAATAACTAAAATGTAATTGTCTCACACTATGGAATTAGTCTGTTAAACATGATGTGGAAACTATAGTTTTACTCTATAGCTCTGATAATAGATGTGGAATATATGAAAGAGCTATGATTCCGCAGGAGGGAAGGAAAAACAGCAACTTAATTTGCTACCAAATGTGTCATGATACCCACAAACTGTCTAAAAATCAGAATTCCATGATGAAGAAGGGGAGAAAACAGTACATAGGGCTGAAAGTACTCCAAGAATTACCAGACACCAGCATGAACTGTCTTAAAAGAGAAACATACCCACCAAATGCAAACATGCCAGACAGCGAGGGAAAAAAAAAGAAAGTAAAATGCCAAAAAACAAAAGAGAGGGAATAAATACCCTAGCAAATCGTTAACTTTCCCACAAGAAAAACAGCGAAAGCTCCCATCAAGTCTACCATGACGTCCATTTTTCCCTATTCCAGAACTTTCCTGTTTTAAGGCACAATCAAGATGGCATGACATGCTACAGGCAACACCTTGAAAAGGAGGCTCTGAGCTGCAAATTAACCACAGGCTGGGATCTTTGTTGTCATCATACTGACGACAGATACAACATGAACACCGCTTGCAAAATGTGTCTGCTGGTCTTAAGGTAGCTCTACATGCTGAGTTTTTGCAGTATACAGCATTGCCTTGATCACTGGTCCCATTGTTGGTTGCAACACAGCTCAATGAAACAGGTACCCGAGAGGGGTTATCAGTTTTCCTCTGCCTTTTGGAAACTCCCTGAATGGATGCAGCAGATATTTTGGTCTCGAGGTCAGGTGAGGCCTCACATTCCCCAGATTTTTTTTCAGATACAATTTTTAAAAGGTGCTCTATGATTTTCAACTTTGTCAAGCCTGTATATTTTCTTTCTTTTCCCATCTCTGCACATAGGATCTGCAGAATCTCCTGACGGCTCCATGACTGGAGTCTTTCAGATGCACCTGGCTGCTTTGACAATCGATAGACAAGTTCTCTCTTTTCATTCATACTTAACTTACTGCATTTTGACGGATCAAGAGCACTTCCTGTGTCTAATGGGAGAAAAAAACAAAGATAGAAAGACAATATGTCTCAGAACAGACTTTAGATTGGTTAAAAGAAGAATCAAAGAATAAGGAGACACGATGCTATATTTGTTAAAAAAAAATAAACCGGAGCAAAGGTAGAATGTCAAACTGCATGTAAAAACACATTAAAGCATGCTTTGCATTATAAACTAATGTAAATCTTAAATTTGCAGTAAATTAGAATGACTTAGACCAATTTGCTTTATATGTCAAGACAGAAGAAAGCAGAGAAAATGATGATCTTATATGAAAGACTGCTTAACCAACCACATGTAACCAGCTTGGAGTCAGCATGTTTAGAATAACAACCAGTTGGGAGACTCATTTGAAACGCTTGATCTAAATTTCTTTTCCTTTCTCTCGATACTATTAAAAAACTTGTTACCATTTTTCAATAAGCTACATCAAAACATACAACAAGGTAGTTGACTGAAATTAAAGAGACATTCCAACTACAACAAATAATCAAACACTTTCACAAAGAATGCTCTGATATAATTAATTAAAATCACCAATCACACACGCGTGAATTATAGAATCACACAAAACTTGATTTGACTTTGAAATGTCTCTGCCTCTGGGCTTTTCACAAAAGTCATTGGAAGTGTTACTTCAAACAGTGGCGTGCCCGAAAGATGACAATCCATTATATAATATATAAACTTGCTTCTTCAATATAAATGCATACAGATTCTACATAATGCAGAGAAAGAAACCACTTTCATTATAGAATAAAACAAAAATGCAGTTTACCAGCCTTGAAAACTCACCCACCAAAGTCTATTTTCATAAACATAAAACTGAATATCAGTAAAAAGACTGGTGATCACAAGTTCAACCACTACTCTTAACCAGCGTCATAAAGCTGTAATTTTTTTCGTCACATATAGAAAACCCAAGAAAAGAAACACTAATCGACACCCAAATCATAAAACAAAAGGTAGTTTTTTTTCCAAATTAATTACCATGCAGATTACAAATCCATAGTAAGATTCTGACTTTAGCCCATGAAAAACAACAGACAAGAGAAACATTTAATGGCTCACATCACAAATCTTCCCAAATCCAAACCAAAACCTCAACAAAGAATGAAATCCAACACAATTAAATCAAAACACAATAAAACTTACCCTCAAAAGACGAATCCATTGTAGAATTATCAAAGAAAAAAAACCCACTTAGCACATCACATTACCAACGTAACCCCAACCTGCAAAAGAGAGAAAATCCCTAACCATCACATAAAACAACACTAGCTAGATATACACAGAAAACGAGAAACAGAAACTTTGTATATATAACAAATAAAAATAAAACAAACCCATATAAAAGAAAAAAAAAAAACTGTGTATTTGTTATGTGATAGGGAGAGAAAGTGAACGGAAGGGAAGCAAAGATACCCAAGAAAAGGACACTTGGAAATTCTACCACAACAAGCGAATCCATGGATAAATAGACATGCTCTGCTCTTCTCTTCTCTGCTCTTCTCTTCTCTTCTCTACATATGTCTAAAAATTAGATAGAGAGATATTATTATTATTATTAGTCTCTCTCTCTCTCTCTCTCTCTCTCTCTCTCTCTCTCTATCTGTGCAGTGCAGGACTATAGGTCAGTTTTTAATATGATGAGTGAGGATGAATGGGTCCTCCTTTAGTTTTCAGGACCCCAAAGCTGTGCAGTGAAAGGAGATTCGAGGAGGAGTTGTTTTTGCTGGAGAGAGAGAGAGAAGAAGAAAAAAACACAAGTAAGTAAATAGTCCTGTGGGGGAAGATACGCTATGTAAAGCGGGTGCATGCCATCTTTCTTTTTCTACCTCTCAACCACCTTCCCTTCTTATTTATTTATTCTTGCTTGTGCGAGTAAAAGACAGGGTATTATGCCACCATTTACGACTGACAGGATCTCGTCGTGATACAGTAAAATGTTTTAGACACAGAATTATTACCCTTGTATTTTTTTTGTGTATAATATAAATTGAATCTTACATCTAAACGCGACATACTTTATAACATGGTATGAAACACCATCCTGTAACTGAAACTAATAATACAAGGTTGTCTGTGCCATGTAAGTTATCTTTCAACTTTTATCCGCAGTTTAAAAAAAAAGAAACACTTGGATCGCAGACGGGAACAAGCAGAACATTACATGATATTTTGACCTGTGTTCCTCTCCTTTACCTATGCCAACCCATCATCCATGCCTTCAGAGTCCCAAAGCCAACGTTGTCATATTCTTTATTGGCATTTCAGCAGCAACAATCCCCTCTAATATGTGATGTTTGTGGCCATGCTAGAGAGTGATGAAGTGTAAATCATCTCATAAAAACGACCTTTTCGGCATCGGAGATGATGGCCAAGAAGAGGGCATTCGGTGGATCTGCCCGCACCAAATTCGGTGGATTAGCCAGCCCAGAGGAAGTTGCTCGCAAATATAACTGCCGAATGCTGAGAGTTAATTTGTTCCCCTGTTTGCCCAAATGACAATACTCTACGAGTGACTTATTTGACTGCACCTCTATAAAATAAATAATAGTGATGCTTTCCATGGTAGGTGGTTTTCCTCACTCCGCAAATGAACGAAGCCCGTCCATTCTTTTTTTATTATATTCCCATTTCGAATGATTTCTCTGTTTAGATATATAACATAATTGAGGGGAAAGTGGAATACTTCAAGGCATTGTGCATATTTTAATCCCCTGAAGAACCCAACAAGTATAATAATTAATATACACCTTTCTCTTTCCCCATCGCCATGGTGCCTCAGAAAGCTACTACCTTGATTTTCTTCTTCTTTTTTTGAAATATTTTTTCATAAACTATAGGTTTTTTTGTGCCTATACAAAGATGCATTAATTAGAACCTCTGCAAGAAGTTGACCTAAGTTAATTTATTAAAAGCTAAAACAATGTTTAAGTGTTGCTGGAATGTCGTTTGGTTGATAATTAGCTGCCCTAAATCTCCAAAAGGAGATATTTGATTTTCTCCCCTAAGGTGCTCATTTTTCTTATTTGCAAAGAGGTCCTTTTTTTCTTAAAAATTAAAAAAAAAAAAATATGAAAGTGACATGTTTTAGAATATTGAGTTCTTCATCTAAAAAAATTAATCTCGGTTGGTCTAACAATGTATTTTATCATATAATAAGAAAAAATGAACTCCTGCTCACATATTATGTGAGAACCGCTTGAAATATAAATTTTATATTGCAAGCAGGAGAATCACAATCATTGATATATGATGTGAAGGCAAAAGTGATTCATGAAGCATAATGAAAAGATAAAAACATTCATGTTTATTTGATATTGTATTGTGAGTGAATACAGGAATGATTCAAGAAATATAGTAAAAATAAATAAATGTAATTATTAGTGGTGAGATAAAAAAAAATGTAATTACTAGTGGTGAGACGAGTCTATATTTTATTATGCTAATAATTATTTTTTAAAATATTTTTTATTTAAAAATATATTAAAATAATATATTTTTAAAAAAGTTTAAAATATAGTTTTAATAGCAACACATCAAAATAATATGAAAATATAAAAAAATAATTTGAATTAAATAAAAAATAAAAATAAAAATAATTTAAAAAAACAATTTTAAAATATGAAAATAAAAGAAAAACTTTAACTAAATTTCGATCATAATTGCTTCCAGCTTCTTCTTTATTCTTTTGTTTTCTTCTGTTTTAGTGATAAATGATGTGTCATAAAAATTATTTTAATTTAATAAATTAAATTATTATGTTGGATTCTAAAATATAATTTATATTATTTTTTAATATATTTTTTTAAGTAAAATTTATTTGAACTTGAAACTTACATAAAATAATATTATTTTATACTTAATTTTTATCAAATAAATTATTTAAATTTTAATATTATATTAAAAATTTATATTAAAATATAATTTATATTATTTTTCATTACTTTGAGGAACCTTTTCGCTCCCCTTAAATATGATCCATCATCTGTCGCCCCTTGTGGCCTACTACCTAGACTCTACCCATTTGGGTGGTGAAGTTGAGAGTCAATTTACCGGTGGCTGTTGAGTGGTCGTAATTAACCCCACGCTAATATGCGGGCATGGTTTTCGAAACAATATTTCACAGCTATATTATTCAAAGACTCAATTACATCGCTGCTGCTTCCAGGTGTAAACGAAGCTTGTCTTTCCTTATATACCACAATTAATTTAATAATTTTCCTAGAAAACAACACAAGACTCTCAAGAGCCTAGACATATGACATAGGGCCCCCCCAATCACGTTCTACAAACATGTCGAGCCACGGAAAATCTAGAGAACGTGGGTTTTTTGTTTACACGGAAAATCTAGAGAACGTGGGTTTTTTGTTTATTATTATTATTATAACAATCATTTTGTTTTTCTCAGATAAAAACAATTAAATTGATATCATTCTTTCATTAGGTTTCATTAATTATAAAATCAGGAATATAGCAATATTTTAATATTAAATTAATTAAAAATTAAACTTCTTTATTTAACTTGATCTACATTTCACGAATTATAAATTTAAAATATTAATTTAAATTTAACATATTAGCTTAAGTTTATTTAGCTTTTTATTTTTAACTTATGTTTTTTCAGTTTTATTGTTCAATATTTATTTAATTAGGAATTGAATTCTATTATTTTTTATCTACTTTCTATAGAATTTCTTGTTGATTTTGAAAATATCTTTGGTTATCTAGAGTATTTTTATTTTTTATTATTTGTTTAACTTAGCTCTTCTAAAAACATTAACATGGTCAAACATGTGGGTTACCCCGAGTTCATATGTGTGGACCTTTTTAGCTTTCTTTTTTTATTAGATTTTTTTTTCAATTTGATCCTTCACAATGAGATCTTCATTGATTTTTTAATTTTGTTTTTTTTTTTCAATGAGATCTTCATTGATTTTTTAATTTTATTTTTTTTTAAATTTCATCATTTAATATTTTATTAATTTTTAATCAGATAATGTAATTTTATTTTGGTTTGATGTTTTTAAGTTTATCATGACTTCAGACAAACACTCTAATATTTAGTTAGTTTTTAATTTTTTGAGTGTTTATTTTTTTATCAGTAATTAAATAAAAATTTATTAAAAAATAATTTGTTGAACCTGATTAATTCCATGACTCTGATCACGAATTTGAATGGTTAATTTCAATTGGTTAGAAACCGAGCTTTATAATTTTTTTCGAGTGCATAAATAATTACCAATTTACTTAATTAACCGTATGAATAAACTTTTAAATTTATACTCGAGATTTTTATGTTAAAAAACACGCATAAAATGCCATCATATTTATTTTTTGTGTTAAAAGAAAATTTTATCCAATTCAAGATGAAACGCAAGTGAAATAGCTAGTATAGCCAATAAATTATGAAATTCTAGCTCAAGTGATAATAGTTTTTTATTTCTTTCTAGGAGATCATGGGTTTGATTTTTATTAAAGTTTGTAACAATAAGCTTATTTACAAAAATAAAAATAAGGTCAAAATTCATCCTTCACCCTAAATACTAGCCTTAAATTTAAATCCAAAGATTTAAAGAATGAAACATAACTATTAAACTAAATTTTTAGGTGTTTCTTTTAGTAATAAGAAATGGGAATGAAAATTTTATTTTCACTTTATAAGAATGGAATTAAGAGTGGGAATGATAATAAAAATTAAATATGATTTCAATTCCATTAGAAAAGGTGAGAATAAAAATAGAAAATTATAACGAGTTTTCTTCCTAAAGAATAACAAATTATTTGTATATCAATTTTTTATATCATTATCATCTCCGTATCATTGTCATGTCTACCATTATAATTATTACATTATAATTATAATATGATATTTTTTTATAAATTATTTATATTTTTACTTATTAATTACTAATTCATATCAAAATTCATTATATATATATATATATATAATATTTTATAATTTTAATATAGAATTGGAAGTACATTAACAACTATCAATATAAGAAGACCAGACCATGAGAGATAAAGGAGATAAACTAATGGGGCGCCGACATAATAAAATTTGTCAAAGAGAGCAACATCAAAATATGAATCGATATGGCTAGGGTTCTTTGTTGTGTGATCTTTAGGGATGGTACAATTGACGTCTAGTAATTTGCCACCTGGATTCCTAGCATGCCTCATACTCTGATTAATCATTTGATCGGACGGCCGTCTTACCATTATCGGCTTCAAGTCAACAGCCCCAGTTGTGTTTGACATTCAAATTGTACTTGCGTTATTGGGAACTTCGAGCAGGCCTGAGATGGACCGGGGTTTCTGATAGCGTGACTATAGCTTTAAATTTCTTGGATGGTCAGTAACGTGGGGTATATTTTTTTTTAAGTGTTTTTTATTTAAAAATATATTAATATTTTTTTTAATTTTTTTTTAATTTTTCATATTAACATATTAAAACTAAAAAATATTAATAAAAATTAATTTAATATTTTTTCGAGTAAAATAAACTTTTAAAAAATATTAAAAAAATTACTACACTTCCAAATACTAAATTATATTAAAAGCTCAAATTCAATTACTCTTTTATATCTAGTTTGGTATAGTTTTTCACTAGTGTTATTAAACTTAAGGTAATTTAAGAGGTCAATTCAGGGATTTGATGACATGGAACCTTGTTCTAGCGGGATTTTATATTAAATTTGATAAAAATTAATTTTTTTAAATTTAGTTATTCTAATAGAATAAGTTTTATCTTGTGGTCAAAATCATGTGAAATTTGATATCAAAATCCATGTGTGTATTGATTTTTCAGGTTAATATTTTAAATTTAGTTAATTTAACAAGTTAATTTATGACTCAATCAACTTAATTAAAATTTAAATAAAATAAAATTTAATTTGATTTGATTTTTTATTTTAAATTAATTAAATCTATTTAAATTAATCTATTTAAATTGGATTAACAACTTTATGTTTTTTAGTGGGGCGCATCTATAATGAGTATGTATAAATTTTTTTTTTTAATGTATACTATTTAATGGTTCTATCTTTCCCACGTGTCTTTTTCAAGTATGTTAGGGATACCATGATATAATGTTTGGTAAAGTTTAGGTATTTGATTTGATTTGATTTAATTTTTAATAATTAAAAATTAATTTTATAAAGTTATTGAGTTTTATCTTATAATAATAATAATAAAAGAAGCTCGGTTTTCAACATTAGATTGAGAGAATACAGATAGGGTTCGTTGATAAAGTATTAATTAGTCTCATAATTAAAAATTAAGGATTAAAACTTTCAGAGTTGGACGATCAAGTTCTTCAGTTAATCCCCCACTATCGAAGACAACGGAAAAAGACACGCACGATGCGAACCATGCTTGATGGTCTAGAAGTTCCAAAATTCAGCATGCAATAATTTCTTTTCTTTTTATTCTACTTTTGAAGGCAGGTGATGAATGGGTCAATAACCTACTTTTCTTCTACGGCAGAATACATGGTGTTTACTTTTTTGCAAATCAAGACTATATATGTTCTATTTCTCAATCCACATCAATTCTCATAAATTAAATCAAATTCGATCTTTTTTATTCGAAAAAAAAGAAAAAAAACTATTTACGCAAGGAATTCATAAAGATTTATCCAGCATCCTCTACGTCCTCATTATAAAATTATAAAACACTCCCAATTCATTGAATATCCATGAGAGAGCTCGTGAAAAACACAATTATTGGGAACAATCTTGGACGGTCATGGTGAATATTTATATATGATATGAATGGACAGAAGAAGATGTGCCAGATTGACATAGGATCTTCAGCCCAAGTTGCGTTTTGTTGATGCAGAAAGGAGTGTCCGACCCCTTATAATGATAGGAAAGAAAATACTTGAAGAAAAGAACAAATACTGGTTGAAAGTTTTGATGACGAGGAACCCACTCTTGGGGGTGAATAATCTGATGCTCGAGCAATGATCCTTAGATATCTAAATACCAGGAGACCATGTCCCTATAATTAATGAATATTGCAATCTTAGCACCTAGCTCCTCCTCGGCGTAAAAAAGAAACAAAGAGGAGAATCCGAATATGAAGTAGGGTTTTTCTTGGGAGGAGAGAAGAATAGTTGCTGGATTATCTGTTTTTAGAGGGTTTTAAAGAACACAATACTAGAAATTCATGCATCATGATGGCACGAGAAAATTAACTACATACACATGATGCAGGAGCACATGAACAACTCTACTAAAATATGCCTCAAAATCCCAATGTGATATGGACGGCAAATATGTCCAATCCTAGCCACCGTCTGCTCCAGAAAACAACAACAACAAAATAAGGATAAGGCGTAAGGTCATGCATGGACTTTCTCTAGCTTAATTGGCTCAGTAGAGGTTTGTTTTCCGTAGAGGTCACGTAATTTGGAACTGTTCGTGTATTTCTTCTCGTGCTTATGGAAGATGTAATAATGTGAATATATGCGTTGTCAATAAAATTGTTTTTTAATAGGAATTCGCAGTTGTGCTTAGGATTAAATATGTAAGAAAGCAGCAACTTTAATTTCAAGTGTTAGAGTTTGAGTTTTACAAAAATTAAAATTAAGATATAAAAAAAAAACAATAAAATGAATGCAAAAGATTTTCAAGCGCAAAGGATAGCTCAAGTTTTTAAAATACAAAATTTTAATAAATTCTAAAAGGAGCATAGGTTTGTCCTTATAGCTATCAATTACTTCATAAAATGGATAAAAATTAATTTATATGCTCATGTAATATAAAAGGTAATAAAGATTTGATATATCGATATGGTCTGTTAAAAAATTAAGATAATGATTAATTATGCTCAGAACTTCAACGGTAACATGATAGTGGAGCTCTGTGTCAAACAGAGAATCAAGTGTTCCAATTCCTCACAATATAAACTGAAATTAATGGTGTTGTGGAAGTTACCAACAAAAATGTTAAGAAGATTATTTAGAAGATAGTACTCACTTACAAATATTGACATCAAATGTTACCATTTTCCCTTTACGCATACCACACAAATAGTCAGAACTTAACAAGAGTCGCCCTATATTCTTTGGTATATAGAATAAAGATAGTGATGCCTTTAAAAATGGAAATTCTATTATTAAAGGTTCTAGTATATTCTAAGCTAGAATAAATGAAGTGGGAAAAGGTGAGATATATACAGCTAAACATGATAACTGAAAAGAAGATAACTACCTCGAGTGTTCCAAAAAGAAGATCTAGTGTTGATATTGCACTTACCAAGGGAGGATTGGAGTAAATGGGCACCAAATTACATGGGTCTTTACATAGTGAAGAAAGCTTTCTCAAGGAAAGCTCTAATGCTGGATAGAATGCATGGAAAAGATCTAGCTATACCCGTGAATTTCGATTCTATAATGATATACTATGTATCATATATTTAGTTTCTTTCAAATTAATAAAGTAAAATTTGGCTATGAATTCATGGTATAAAAAACCTTAATTTATAAATTGTATGATCTCAAAGGATTTGAAATCTTTTTCCTAAAAAAATCTTAATGATTTGTATTTGAAATGAAGAAAGACCATCTTTATCTATCATCATAAAGAGGTTATCCTTTACAGTCCTATTTTTAAGTCTAATTGTATTCTTGAAAAGAAAAAAACCAGACTTGAATCATACCCAACATTGAGGGTAAGAAAGAACTGTGTAAGTAAATAGAGCAAATTGTTGAATTGCATATACGGATCTATGAAAGTTGGAACCTAACACTATAAGGCATCATCATAAAAAATAAACTAAAAAAAGTAAAAAGAGGAAGCAAAAGGAAGGCAGAAAATAAAGAAGTGAAAGAAATGAAATGATGGTTTGATGATACTCTAAAACTAAATAACATTTTGATTGATGACATAGGCCTACAACTTTCATGTGGAGCCTAAGATCTAAAAATGTTATTTTCAAGTCCAAATTGTAGCAACAACAAAGAAACCCGAATCTGTCCTCCAGCCCGAGCATTGTTCAGTATTTTGGCCATATCTGGAGTTTTAGAAGTCGAAATGAGCTGAACTTTTTATACAAGAAAGCTAAGACAATTTCCTACAACTTTCATGTTTCAAGTGGCTTCAATTTTGATGTTATCAATGACGTTTTGGGCAGACAAGAGAAGATAAGGATTGTCACCAAGTCAAGAGTTGGTCACCCACTCATCAATTAGTCATCAAATCAATAGTTCCTAATTTTGGCCTATAAAAGAAGGCATTTGCCATGCATTTAGGCATCTTGGTTTCCAGATCAAGATCACCCTCTTGCCTTCTCTCTTTGTATTTTTTGTAATGTTGATGTTTTGCTTTCATTAATATCAAGTTTATGCCTTTCATTTCCTTTCATTTATTTAGCTAACTTTTATCTTATTTATGCTCTTATTTTATTTATTTATTTTTCTTTCTTTCATTATGTCTAGCAAAGTTTATTATGTCAAGGTGAAAAGGTTACACTAATGGTGTAAGAATAAGTATAGTGTAAACTTAATATGGACTTTAATATTTGATACTAACATGTTTTGTATTTGTTATCTTGTTCACTCTTTAATATTTTGCTTGTTAAACGACTAATCTTGATTTATGTTGTATAACACTTGGTATAACAATTGCTTGGCACTTTCATAGCCCATATTGTATGGTATAACCGACATCTGAGCTATGAAAGGAACTTGATTTGTTGTTAACATAAGTTATAATCATGAATGCTTGATGAGATTTACAAGTATTAGCATTAATTGAATAAGATGACTAATGTAATCATATTAACAATCTATAATCTGATTGGAACCTCATTTGTGTGTGGTTTCCAATTGAATAATAAGAGTTTATACTATACTTGTTTGACATACCATTAGTGGAACCTCTAACCTTGACATTTGTTATTATCATTGTTTAATTCTTACGTTAATCTTTCCATCTCAAAGTTCTCATCAACTTTTTCTTCTTCTTCTTCTTCTTTTATTACTACTACTACTACTACTACTACTACTACTATTATTGTAATTATTGTTATTATTGTTATTACTATTATTATTGTTGTTGTTGTTGTTACTATTGTCGTTTATAATTTGTACAATTAACCTCTCTGTGATTCGACCTCGGTCTTGCTGGGTTATTTATTACTTCCACACTCCTGCACTTGAAAGAAGGCAAGAATCTTTTAGTCATGTCAAGTTTTTGGCGCCGTTGCCGGGGAGGTAAGTTTTGTATAAATTATAATATTTATTTTATTTTCTCTTTTCACTTTTCTTGTATATAACTTTGTTTCTTTTCTCTTGTTTCTTCTTCTTTTGTTTTCTTTTTCCTTTTATTTTATTCCTACACATGCATGAGAGTGTGGTCACGTACATCAAGTGGTAGACTTTGTAGGGTATCCTCATCATTTTCAGAAAATATGACCGAAGAAGATAATCAATCACTTCATAATGAGAATAATAAGAATAACTATGCTAGAACACTTAGAGACCACATGAATCACACAAGAACAAGTGCACCATCATACATAGTTTTTCCTCTCGATGCATCTTATTTTAATTTTAAACCAGGCATTATTCAACTTTTACCTTCTTTTCATGGATTAGAATTGAAAAATCCATACTTGCATTTAAAGGAATTTGAGGAGGTCTGCAACACATATAATGATTCAAATTATAGCATGAACATCATCAGATTAAAGCTTTTTCCTTTTTCATTAAAAGATAAAGCTAAAACATGGCTACAAAATTTGAGACCAGGATCCATTCGTGCTTGGGATGAAATGCAACAACAGTTTTTAAAGAAGTTTTTCTCATCTCATAGAACAAACTCTTTCAAAAAACAAATCACCACTTTCACTAAAAAACCAGGAGAAACATTTTACCAATGTTGGGATAGGTATTGAGACTTGCTTAGTACTTGCCCTCATCATGGTTTTGAAACATGGAGATTGGTTTCACATTTCTATGAAGGGTTAACACCTAGAGATAGACAAATGGTTGAATTGATGTGCAATGGAACTTTTAAAGATAAAGATCCTGATGAAGCAATGGAGTACTTAGACTTATTAGCTGAAAATGCTCAAAATTGGGACACCGCGGGTACTTATGAGGTACCGAGTAAAACTCAACCTCATACATCTAGTGGAGGCATGTACAACCTTAGAAAAGATCATGACCTTCAAGCCAAGTTTGAATCTTTAGCTAGAAAAGTTGAGGCACTAGAATTGAAAAAGAGTGGTCAATTAAAATCTGTTGAAAACATTGTGTGTTAAATCTGTGAAACAAATGAACACTCAACCAACAATTGTCCAACCTTGCCTTCTTTTAAGGAATGTCTCCATGAACAAACTCATGCTTTAAATAGTTTTCAAAGGGCCAACCACAACCTATACTCACAAACATACAACCCTGGTTAGAGAAATCACCCAAATTTTAGTTGGAAGAGTGAGATCAACAATGCACAAACTTCATAACTAACATTTCAAGCACACCACAATTTCCAAAATTCTCATGGATATGCACCTCTTTATGCTCCACCTCTTAGAAGAAATCTTGAGGAAACATTGCATGTATTCATTGAAAAGCAAGAGACAATCAATACTCAACTTGCTCAAAATATGATAGATTTTAAAGATACTCTTGCAAAATTAACATCTGCTCTCAGTTTCCAAGAGAAAGGTAAGTTTCCATCTCAACCACAACAAAATCCCAAGGGGCAATACAATGCAAATGCAAGTAGTTTTGGAAGCCAACACATGGATCAAGTCAAATCAGTCACTACTCTGCGTAGTGGTAAGGTTATTGAAAAACCCTCTCTTGAACCTTATAAGAAAGATGATGAGTCAATCTCTGAGGGTAAGGAAGGGGTTGAATCTGAAAATTGCAAAGAAAAGACTGATTCTCCGCCAGCACTTCCATTTCCTCAAGCCATGACCAAACAAAGGAAAGTCAATCACAACTCTGAAATTTTTGAAACTTTCAAACAAGTAAGAATCAATATACCTTTGCTGGATGCTATTAAACAAATTCCTTTCTATGCTAAATTTTTAAAAGATCTATGCACTGTGAAGAGGAAATTGAATGTGAAAAAGAAAGCCTTTCTAGCCGAACAAGTAAGTGCTATTCTTCAGAATAATAATGCTTTGAAATATAAAGACCCTGGTTGTCCTACAATTTCTTGCTTTATTGGAGAGCATAAAATTGAAAGAGCCTTACTTGATCTCGGTGTTAGTGTGAATTTACTTCCATATTCAGTTTTTTAGAGTCTCAATCTAGGTGAGTTAAAACCAACTTCTATAACTCTTTTACTTGTTGATAGATCTATAAAAGTGCCTTGAGGAATAATTAAAGATGTGTTAGTACAAGTCAATAAATTCATTTATCCTGTGGATTTTATTGTCTTAGACACACAACCTGTTGAAGTATGTAATTCATTTCTTGTTATTTTAGGACGTCCATTTCTTGCGACTTCTAACGCGTTGATTAATTATAGGAATGAACTGTTGAAGCTATCATTTGGAAACATAACATTGGAGATGAATATTTTTAACATTTGCAAGCAACCTTGAGATGATAATGATTTACAAGAAGTAGATCATATTGATGAATTAGTTTATGATCATCTTGAATCTACTTTAAGTAAAAATGAGTTGGATGAATCTGAAGATTTGCAAATGATTTATTCTGAGGAAGAAATCACGGATGAAAAATGCACCGAAAATGTTGATGCGAATCTTTTGTCAACAGTGACAACAAATTCGACATCTGACATCACACCAATCGATGATTACTTTCCTAACGAATCCTTACTTTCTCTTAGTCCAATGCCTTGGTATGATAAAAATATCAATTTTCTTGCGTTAAGAGATTTGCCGGCTGATTGGAGTACCCAAGAAAAAGAAAAGTTTTTGAACGAAGTGAAGAACTTTTATTGTGATGACCCTAACTTATTCAAATATTGTCTTGATCAAATATTTTAAAGATTCATTACCGACAATGAGGCAAGTAGTGTCATTAAACTTTGTCATTCTAAAGCATGTGGAAGTTATTTCTTGTTAAAAAAGACAGCTACAAAAATCTTTTAAAGTTAATTTTATTGGCCCACCATGTTCAAAGACTCACATGCATTCTGTAAGTCTAGTGAAAATTGTTAAAAGTTGGGATCTATTTCAAAACGTCACATGATGCCTTTAAATCCTATTATTGTCATTGAGATCTTTGACTGCTGGGGTATAGATTTCATGAGTCTATTCCCTCCATCATTTGGTTTCTTATACATATTAGTCACAGTAGATTATGTTTCAAAATAGATAGAGGCAATTCCAAGTCGAAACAATGATCACAAAACAATGATAAAGTTTTTGAAAGAAAATATTTTGAGTCGATTTGGAGTCCCTCAAGCCATAATAAGTGATGGTGGAATATATTTCTACAACAAGCCAATTGAGTCTTTAATGAAAAAATATGGAATCACACACAAAGTTGCCACCCGTTATCACCCTTAAACAAGTGGACAAGTAGAGCTTGCTAATAGGGAGATCAAACATATTTTGGAGAAAACAGTAAACCCTAATAGGAAAGACTGGTCTTTAAGACCTAATGATGCACTTTGGGCTTATCGAACTGCTTATAAAACATCATTAGGTATGTCACCTTATAGACTAGTCTATGGAAAACCTTGTCACTTGCTTGTGGAATTTGAACATAAAGCTTATTGGACTATTAAAGCTTTCAATTTAAATCTGGATGATGCTAGTCAACTGTGAAAATTACAAATAAATGAGCTTGAGGAAATAAGCAATGATGCATATGAAAATTTAAGAATTCATAAAGCAAGAATTAAAGAGTTTCATGACAAGAAAATACTGAGAAAAACATTCAATGTTGGTCAAAAAGTCTTGCTTTATAATTCTCGACTGCATTTATTTCCTTGAAAATTAAGATCAAGATGGAGCGGTCCTTTTATTGTGAAACATGTGTATCCATATGGGGCCTATGACATCGAGAATCCAAAGAATGACAATGTTTTCAAGGTAAATGGACATCGTCTGAAAGTTTACTTTGACAATTTTTCAGTTGAACATGACTCTATTAAATTGGGTGATCCTGTATATAAAGATTGATTTTTTTGTTTGTTTCTTTTTGAGTGATTTTTGCTAGTTTCTCTAACCTCGGGCAAATGACGGATAATGGTACTCCGTGACTTAAGTTGGTTCTTTCAGTTTCCCATAATAACTTATATCTGTGTATATATTTGTACAATTCTTTGAATATCTCTTCCAATTCTTATTTGAAAATGGACACTAATTTTGAAAAATTGAAAAAGTATTTTCCCGCTCTGCCTCAGAATACGATTATAAAAATTTACCATGCTAGATGTGCAAGATTGAGATTATTAATGAATCATGGAATTCCTGAAGATATTCGCTAGTTGATTGAAGCAAAGGTTCGATTATCAGGTGAGTCCTCTAACTCCTTCATTTCACACATGCCTAGAATAGGTAAAAGCACTTTTGTAAAGAAACGTCGTGCAAAACGACTGAAAGTCTGTCATCGATGTGCTAGATGGACTTGTAATACACAATGTCATTCTTTAGGAATGGTATCTATAAACCATGAAGATAAAATACAATTCATTAAGGATGGCCTGAGTAAGGAGTCTTTAGATAATCTTCTATTGACTCTTGAGATGCATCCTAGTGGAGATGTGCATCGTGTAATTCATAATTTATGGCTATTATTTCATAAAGAACATGATCGACTTAGTCTTGGGAATCTGACTAAAAAAGACCCTGTTTGCCAATTTTTAATAAAACTGAATGAGAAGCCTATCCCCGACCCATAGAGGACGTTTAAGCCGTTCTTGGACGTAAAACCAAGGGAAGATGTGAGCCACAATCACAACTACCTGTACATACACATGCTTTTTCAAAAGTAAATAAATAAAGAGAGAGAGAGAGAGAGAGAGAGTGTGTGTGTGAG
>NW_011505344.1:0-3691 GCF_000495115.2 Populus euphratica | reverse complement strand
CTACCTTGCATTAAATTATGTTATTATAGAGTTTTAAAATGCGCTTAATTTACCTGAAAACTGTTCTTACAGACAGGTTTTTCTTGGGTAAAGAAACCCTTTAGAACACGAATCTTGCCGTTACAAGTGGTTTGCAAGAAGAAAGGCACAGCCCTCCATTTACAGTGGCAGCCATGGCATTTCTAGCATACCCCACCAGTTTAATGTCTGATATTTCTTGCTACGTAGCCATCATGTCAGTATAACATCCTATGACCTCTGTCTCAGCCATTAATTAAATATCAGCATCATTTTGTCACATCAAAAGAAAATTCAGGTCTATCCCGTCGAAAGAAAATCACAGTGTCAAACTGGCATCATGATTCACAAATGAGGGGGCAAGAGTTATCTGCTATTACAGCTCGAAAGTAAAGAAGGGTTCAGTGAGGTTGCAGACGCTGGTAATGCTTGAAAAAATTCATGATACTCAAACTATGATTGCTAATGCTTTACAATAATGATGTAATAGAGATAAATGCCAAAAAAAAAAAAAAAATCATATTCAATCATACTAAAATATATAAGAATCTCTCATATTTTTTATATTTATCTTTCTTATAATTATAACAAAAACTAAATAATAGGAAGAAACCATACTTTATATATATATATATATCTTATAATTATAACAAAAACTAAATAACAAGAAATTATTGTAATTCAAAAAATATTTTACTGGAAATTATAATAGTAGTTTTACTTTTAAATTTTTTATCTTTTCGCATTATATTTCTTTGACTTTCTCTTTCTTTCATATTAAATAGGTGACACCAATACCATTAAAAAGACGTTTGTCATATTTTTTTATGGTCAAATCTGGTCATTCATCATTTTACTGGATGAACAATTGTATTCTTTTTCATATGGTGTGACATGTGTAGACAGATAATAGTTAGATTGTCATCAATGATTAATTGTTTATGTTTTTTCTTTCTTTTCTCTCTCAAAAAATAAGGTGTATGAGTGATCTATTTATTTGTTATTTGACAAATCAGACTTGATAACCATGTCAGACCTGCACGTTTAAGTAAAAAAATTTAAATTTTTTTAAAAACACGATTGTATTGCGAAAACAAACACTACCTCATTCAAGTAAGATTTTTCATTCATATGTAGTAGAACTTAATTGTAAACTCATTTTTGTTTGTGCAACTTATTTTATAAATTTGTTATATTTGAAGAGGAAAAAACAAAAAAAAATATTGAGTTCTAAATGATTTATTTCAATTCTTTAAAAATAAACCTTTTTTTTTATGTATTGTGGATAAAAATATTAATTTTCTGTTTTCATCCAAGTGTTAGATAATTTTTTAAAAAGCTCATGTTTTTTTAAATATGAGATGTTGTTGCATGATCTAATTGTCAAAGTTTGTTATAAGATTGTGTTTTTTCAATGTAGGATAAAAAAAGTCTTTTTGGTGTAAATACTTTAACTTAATAGAATAAGATAATATCTTTTCAATGTAGGATAAAAAACATTTTGAAATAATCTTTTAGCTTATATCCACATGAATTGTTTCTTAATTTTTTTATATGAAATATTAAAACTTCAAATATTGTTTTTTAAAATTTTCCCAAGTTGACTCATATAAGGCTAGGCTATAAAAAATGTCAAACCTACGACTGGGTCTAGTAACCATGTTTGGATTTAGTATGGTTGTCACATCTAAGTATCATAGGTGTGACATGACTACAAAACTCACGGCACTTGGGTTTGACATAGCTGCTAGGCCTGAGTATCTTGGGTTTGGAAAATAGTTGAGTGGAGAATTAAAAATTAACACACTTTGTAATGTTTAATAACACTATTAAAACATTCTTCATATTCTTAATATATTTTTTTACATTTTAAAAAAATCAATATTAACCTGCTGTGGAGTGCAAATCGATATACTAATTAATAGTTATTTCTTGAACAAGTAAAACCTCTCTATAAATCACCCTTGCATAATAACTCTTCCTTATTTTATGCCCAGGGTTTATGTGTCTCCGTTCACCTTCACCAAATAAAAAGGAAGACATAGTATTTTTTTTTATAAAAAAAATATTTAACTATTGCAAACATGTTTTTATTTTTTAAGAAATACATGACTTGGATCATAAACCTGTTTGGGTCGAATAAAATAATTTTAATTCAATTAGATGAAAAAATAGGAAATGAAAATAATTCAATTCAATTCACAACTATTAAATATGGAAGAACAAAACAAGGTAAAAAGGACATAAAAATAGGTCTTGCTCAACTCAAGTTAACATGATAAACTTATAACCTCGATAATCAGGGTCGAGCCAACTTGGGATATCCCACCAAACTCGCAGCCTAGAATATGAGATTTGAATAACCTAATAAAAAAATAAAGAGAATTATAAAGCTAATTTTTTAGAAAAAATCTTGTTAACTTTTCATACTCATAACCTGAGTCATTAGACCCGAAACACCTAATTTGAAGAAACTATAAAGTTTAATTCTTAATCAATCAAATATTGAAGGATAAAATTGAAAAAAAAAAAGAATTACAATTATACAAAAGGATTAAAAACAATTAAAAAAATAAGGATTAAAATTGAAAAATATTTTTTTTTATTGAAAAGTGAAATTGAAAAGAAAAATCAATTTAGAAAAAAATAAAAAAATCAAAACAATGAGGACCAAAATTGACATAAAAAATAAAAACAATGTTTTGATTAGATGATGAAATTGAAAAGAATAATAACTTTTAAAAAAGAACCAAAAAAAATTAAAAATCAAAACAATAAGGACCAAATTGAAAAATATAATATCATCAATTTAAATTGAATGATGAAATTGAAAACTAATAACACTTATATAAAAAAAAAAAATCAAAATCAAAAGAATGAGGACTAAATTAAAAAAATATAATATTTAGCAAATTAAAAATGAATGATGAAATAAAAAAAATAAAACTTCCATAAAAGAGTCAAGACAAAAAATTAGAGATTAAAAGAATAAAAATTAAAAATAAGGTCAAGCTGTAATTTTCAGGAAGGATAAAGAAAAGATGAGAAAAAAAAGAGAGAAAAAAGATCTATCAACAACAAGTCGAACCACCATGGAAGACACACATCACACCAATAGAAAAGGGATATATTGGCTCTTCTAATGCCACAATTGGAAGGCATTTTTAAATGCTAAGAGGTGCCACACGCGCCACACAAAAAGCACGAGTGCCTCCCACACACCTTAGGTTCAATACACATGTGCCCATCTTTTTTTGTTTTTTTAGCCATCTATGAAATTGCCTCCAAACTAACTTGATAAATACTAAAAATCATTGTGAAAAGATTCAAGTTTTAATTTTTTTTATAGGTATTTTGATCATTTTATTATGCATTTTAATTATTTATTATTATTTTTTTATATTTGATCAAACACAAAATTACCCCTCAATTTAAATTATAATTACAAAAAAAAAACTATCGTGAAAACAAAAAATACCTCCTCATACCAAATTTAATTTTTTTTACTTCCAATGATATTTTGATTGTTTCGCTATGTAATTAACATGAGAAAAGATTTATTTTTTCCCAGTCAATTTAGAAATAAAAAAATGGACCATGTGAAAAAACTTCATTGCACTTTGAAGTTAGTGTAAATTGTTTTTTCAATAGAGAACCAAAATTACCTACACTA
>NW_011505343.1:0-3694 GCF_000495115.2 Populus euphratica | reverse complement strand
GGATCAAAATGTGCTAAATCTCTGTGTAACTTGATTATTTTTTTTTAAAAAAAGGATTAGTACTCAAAATTTGATAGGGTGAATAAGGGTGATGGCAGCATCAAGCCAAAAAAAAAATTATATTACTCACGGACGGAAAATAGATAAACATAAAAAGAAAAGGAGAAATAATATAATGTAAAATAATGGTTAGAATTACTTTTTATTAAAAAAATTATCTTTTTATATTTATTTTTTTATAATAAAAATTTGTTGATTAACACAATCAATCATACCATACAGATTAATAAATAAACCTTAAATATTAAGTAGTTATAATCTGAATATTATAAAATTTATGCATTGATTACCCATTCTTGTTTGTTTATTCTGTTATATTTTTTTATTAATATAAGTATTTATATCAACTTGCTTGCAATTTAATTAATTTTATAATTTTTAAAGTTAATGATTGTATAAGTCTTTAATAATTCTAAAATTTATAAAATTTAAATTGATAATTTTTTAAAAATAAATATAGAATTTGACCAATTAAATTATATCCTTCAATATTATAATTTACTTTTCTATCTTACAATCTTGTATTGTATAGTCTAGAAGAATTGGGCTTTAAATTATTATAATTCAGTTTTTTCATGGAGTTATTTTTCTTTCTAGAAGAAATATATTTTGAACTTGAGATAAAATATCTTTTCTATCGAGACTTAAATAAATTATTCATATTAAGATTAGTCCTAAGAAATTTTTTAACTTGCGATATAAAACAATTGTGTAAAAGAAAAAAGGTGTATTTCCAAATGGAAGTCCTGCAAGTCCATTCGTGCCGCGTGCCGCGTTATCTATTTATCTATGAGGTTTTGTAAACTAGCACAACATCATGACATATAGCCCTTTCTTGGCTCGCATGAAGTAAATTAATGATTAATCATGAATTTCATTTTTTTCTGTAAAAAAATAAAAAAACCAAATTGTACTTTCTGTTTGTGCAAAAAAATAAATATTACTTTATCCGACGATTATTAGACGATAAGTAATTATTGTTAGAAAAGATCTATGAAAGCAAAAATCCAGGTGACATGTTAACCAAAAGAGTTATTTTTGATAAACTGAAACTGTGTAAAGTTTCAGTTGGTCTTCAAGATTAAAAGACAAATCTAGCGCCATTTGTGTCAAAGTAGGAGATTGCTATGTATGGACACAAATAGTTATTAGCAGCCATGTGGTTGCAATGCAAAAATCAATGGTAGGTGCCTAAACAAAAAAAACGGGGGCCACCATAATTGACCAAAGGAAGAAGATTGTTTCTCATATCAGCTATAAATAGAGCGTGCCATTAATAGTTGAGGATCACACAAAATAGAGAGGAACACAGAGAAAGCTAGAGTGAGAGTTGAGTTGAGTAGAGAAGTTTTTCTCTTCCTCTTTGTTTTGTTGTTTGTATTGTTTCTAAACTTGATTAATACAAACCAGTAGTTTCGTGGAATAGGCAAGTTACCGAACCACGTAAATTGATGTGTGTTTGAATGCTTAAATGTCCTAACAAGAAAATCATACATAAAAATAATTATATTTTGTTTTATAACAAGTTATCTCATTAAACTTATTAAATCCAACATAATCTTGCTAACGAGTTAGATCTAAGAAATTAAGATTCAAATATTAAATCTTACTTCATCAATCATGTTTTTAATAATTTAATTGACACGGTATAAAATTAATCAAATTAATACTATTTTTTTAAAAAAAAGTTAAATGTTTACGGTTGATCTAGTGATTTACCTTCTTTTTTTTTATTAATTTCTAGATAAGGTTTGAAAACTATATGTCATTGTACGATGAACATTAGTTTTATCAGTTACAAAGCATGTTTCCTTTCAATTTTTTTTAAATTAGCACATTTTTTTAATTAAAAAAATTAATAAAATAGTACAATTTATTAATGTTATGATTAGGAAATACAAAATTTAAGATTGTTATTATTCAGAAACATATTATATCAAAAGAATTTTAAATAGATCAATTCAAATTACAAAAAAAAAACACATTAAAGATATGGTTATAACACTATTAATATTATAAAAATATCTTGACAAGTTCAATTTAGTAATGCTAAAAAAATTATCAACAGATCTGATAGTGCCAGATTTGTCATTCAAAAGCAGCAACTCACTTAATTTTAACAATAAATATAACCTATTTTATTTACTATTGATAATTATTTTTTATTATCATTAAATTTATCTTATGAGATTTTTTATAAAATAGCGATAATAACTTAAGCATTCCTTTTATCTTATCCAATCTCCCTATAATCCTCATATATGAGTTATTTGACACCACACATATCATGATCCGCAAGATTTTCTTGGAGTTTCAATGACATATGCAATCCATTCGTGCAATTTTTTTGGCAAAATATATTCTTGCACTTTGATAAGCTATTATCACATGTACAGAGCAAAGGTTGATAAAATTATAATTTGCAAGGAGAGAAAAAGGCCCCCTATTGTGCGAAAAAGTTACACGAAAGGAATTGCAAATCCTTTCAAACGTGTTTATGGAAGCTCGGGCTCCCATATCTATATATGATGAAAAATTATTCGTTTGCATGCAATTCTTAATTTTTCTCAAAAAATATTCACACCACTATATAATTGCAAGTTCATGTCTTATACCTGCCAGCAAAGGGTAAATCTATCGACCCTATCCATAATTTCCCATCTTTCTCCATCACTTCACTTATTGATTTCAATCTATTTCCATCTCTGTCTTCAAACACTTCCACTATTTCACCATTCTCACTCAACCTCACTGCCAAGCCGCCGCCCCTGTACTCGGCCAAAGCTGCTTGAAATTTCGTTATGTCCAATGGAAGTTTAAGCAAAACTTTCCCGATCCATGGATATGAAAATAGCAACTCAGAAAGCTTCTCTCTTTTCGAATTTATACCAACCCAGTATCCTCCTCTAGGGCTCCTTTTTATGTTATCTGGGAAACCTTGTAGCTGAGCAAAGACTTCAAGAGCCCCAGCTTTTGATGTTTTTATCCAATACCTTAAGATCCTACAGCTGGTGGTCTCTGCTAATAAAACGAAACTGCCATCCTTGCTTAATGCTACTCCGTTTGGAAACGTGAGGTTCTTGAGAAGTACTGTCACTTGTTTGCTTGCTGTATCATATTTCATCAGTCTTCCTGATTTATCCCCGCTCAATACCACAGAGAGATAATCCCTGCATTATTGCATTTATCATTCATGTTATGATAATTAACATACATAAAAACAGATGTGCATGTATGTTAAGGCTGGTCATTGTATTTTTCTTGAGAAACCCTATATTGTTTATTCAATACTTCATAAATGTAGACATATTTTTCTTTAACGTTTATAAGAAATATGTGAACAATTATTTAAAGTGATTCTCATGCGAAAGAAAGTTCACATCCTCGCGGTATAAACTATAAAATTGGGATAGCTTCGAATGTGTCCCCAACTCGTCAACCAATTTTGGATCGGATCGCAAATCTTTTTTTTTTTCAATTAAATCTCAAAGAATCACAATTTTTTTTTAACTGGGTTTTCTCGTCTACAAATCATCATAAAAAAAAGTAGTATTAAAGGCCAAGTTATATTCGAAATTATGTATTTCCATTTCATAATCGATGCACTTTGATAACGAAAGTAAATAAATTAGGG
>NW_011505392.1:0-3620 GCF_000495115.2 Populus euphratica | reverse complement strand
AGCACTTATTTGAACCAAGATTTGCTTCAATCTTCAACTAAATGTCTCTTCAATTCTTTTTTCTGAATTCCGACGTTGAATTTTCTGAATTAATTCATTTAAGCTCCAAAAACCTATCGAAACATTAAAACAAACTTCATTACTAAAAAACACATCAATTATTATAAAAACAACTAAATAAAAACAATAAATACATATGTAAAATAAGAGACTTAATGACACTTTTGATGCACAATCAAAGGCCACAAATTAAGGAATTGCCACCACGATCAATTAAGTCCATAACTTCAAATGTTCAACCACCAAAACCTGATTTGAAACCGTTGGCATCCAATTTCAAATACTCATTTTTGGGAGAAAATGAAACTTTTTCGGTAATAATCTCTTCCAAACTTAATGCACATCAAAAAGGTAAGTTATTACAAACTCTGAAAATGCATATAAATGCATTAGGATGGACCATAGCTGATATAAAAGGAATTAGTCCTTTGATTTGTACACATAGAATTTATTTAGAGGAAAATGCTAAACCCTCTAGAGAAATGCAACGAAGGCTAAATCCTAATATGAAAGAAGTAGTGAAAAATGAAGTCATTAAGCTTCTAGATAATGAAATCATTTATCCTATTTCTGACAGCAAATGGGTAAGTCCTACCCAAGTTGTACCTAAGAAGTCTGGAGTCACTGTGATAACAAATGAGAACAATGAGTTAATTCCCACTAGAACTGTTACTGGTTGGCGCATGTGCATTGACTATAGGAAACTTAATTCAATGACTAGAAAAGATCATTTTCCTTTACCTTTCATGGATCAAATCCTAGAAAGAGTTGCAGGTCATGAATTTTATTGTTTCCTAGATGGCTATTCGGGTTACAACCAAATTGAAATTGCATTGGAAGATCAAGAAAAGACTACTTTCACATGTCCATTTGGTACTTTTGCATATCGAAGGATGCCTTTTGGATTATGTAATGCACCAACCACATTTCAAAGATGCATGCTTAGTATATTTTTCATGGATGATTTTTCTGTTTTTGGCGATTCATTTGATGATTGTTTGACTAACTTAGAAAAGGTTTTGACTAGGTGTGAAGAGAAGAATCTTATGCTGAATTGGGAAAAATATCATTTTATGGTAACAAACGACATTGTACTTGGTCATATTGTTTCATTAAAAGGAATTGAGGTTGACAAATCTAAAATCGAGTTAATTGCAAACTTGCCAATACCAAAATCTCTTAAAGATGTTAGATCATTCCTGGGACATGCTGTTTTTTATAGAAGGTTGATCAAAGATTTTAGTGTAATATCTAAGCCTTTAAGTAACCTTCTAACAAAGGATACTATTTTTGAATGGACTGAACATTGTGAAGAAGCCTTTGTTAAACTTAAAAACTTGCTTACTTTTGCTCCTATCATTCAACCTCCCGATTGATCATTACCTTTTGAAATAATGTGTAATGCTAGTGATTATGCCGTAGGTGCTGTTTTGGGACAAAGAAAAGATAAAAAACTTATGTAATTTACTATGCAAGTAAAACTTTAAATAGTTCTCAAATGAATTATACCACCACTGAAAAAGAATTACTTGCAGTAGTATTTGCATGTGAAAAATTCAGATCTTATCTTGTTGGCTCACCTGTTGTTGTTTTTAGTGATCATGCAGCATTGAAATATCTTCTTTCTAAGAAAGATTCTAAGGTTAGATTGGTGCGGTGGATTTTATTACTTCAAGAATTTGATATCACAATCAAAGATAAGAAAGGCAACGAAAATGTTGTCGCAGATCACTTGTCAAGATTGACAATAGATTCGAAAACTGACATCACACCAATCGATGACTGCTTTCCCGATGAATCTTTACTTTCTGTCTCTACAATGCCTTGGTTTGCTAATATTGTCAATTTTCTTGTTTCAGGACAATTGCCAGCTCATTGGAGTACCCAAGATAAAAGAAAGTTCTTGAACGAAGTGAAGAACTTTTATTGGGATGATCCTTATTTATTCAAATATTGTCCTGATCAAATATTTCAAAGATGCATTCCGGACAATGAGGTAAGTAGTATCATTAAATTTTGTCATTCTAAGGCATGTGGGGGCCATTTCTCATCAAGAAAGACAACTGCAAAAATCTTACAAAGTGGATTTTATTGGCCCACCATGTTCAAAGACTCACATGCATTCTACAAGTCTTGTGAAAATTGTCAAAAGTTGGGATCTATTTCAAAACGTCACATGATGGCTTTAAATCCTATTATTGTCATTGAAATCTTTGATTGTTGGGGTATAGATTTCATAGGTCCATTCCCTCCATCATTTGATTTCTTATACATATTAGTCGCAGTAGATTATGTTTCAAAATGGATAGAGGCAATTCCAAGTCGAAACAATGATCACAAAACAGTGATAAAGTTTTTGAAAGAAAATATTTTGAGTCGATTTGGAGTCCCTTGAGCCATAATAAGTGATGGTGGAACACATTTCTACAACAAGCCATTTGAGTCTTTAATGACGAAATATGGAATCACACACAAAGTTGCCACCCCTTATCACCCTTAAACAAGTGGACAAGTAGAGCTTGCTAATAGGGAGATCAAACATATTTTGGAGAAAACAGTGAACCCTAATAGGAAAGACTGGTCTTTAAGACTTAATGATGCACTTTGGGCTTATCGAACTGCTTATAAAACATCATTAGGTATGTCACCTTATAGACTAGTCTATGGAAAACCTTGTCACTTGCCTGTGGAACTTGAACATAAAGCTTATTGGGCTATTAAAGCTTTCAATTCAAATCTGGATGATGCTAGTCAACTGTAAAAATTACAAATAAATGAGCTTGAGGAAATAAGAAATGATGCATATGAAAATTCAAAAATTCATAAAGCAAGAATTAAAGAGTTTCATGACAAGAAAATACAGAGAAAAACCTTCAATGTTGGTCAAAAAGTCTTGCTTTATAATTCTCGACTGCATTTATTTCCTGGAAAATTAAGATCAAGATGGAGCGGTCCTTTTATTGTGAAACATGTGTATCCATATGGGGCCTATGACATCGAGAATCCAAAGAATGACAATGTTTTCAAGGTAAATGGACATCGTCTGAAAGTTTACTTTGACAATTTTTCAGTTGAACATAACTTTATTGAATTGGGTGATCCTATATATAAAGATTGATTTTATTTTATTTTATTTTTGTTTCTTTTTGAGTGATTTTTGCAAGTTTCTCTCACCCCGGTCAAATGGCGGACAACGGTACTCCGTGACTTAAGTGGGTTCTGTGATTTTCCCACAATAACTGATATTTGTGTTTATATTTGTGCAATTCTTTGAATCTCTCTTATAATTCTCCTTTGAAAATGGACACTAATCTTGAAAAATTGAAAAAGTATTTTCCCGCTCTGCCTCAGAATGCGATCACAAAAATTTACCGTGCTAGATGTGCAAGATTGAGAGTGTTAATGAATCATGGAATTCCTGAAGATATTCGCAGGTTGATTGAAGCAAAGGTCCGATTATCAGGTGAGTCCTCTAACTTCTTCATTTCACACATGCCTGGAACAGGTAAAAGCACTTTTGCAATGAAACGTCGTGCAAAACGACTAGAAGTATGTCATCG
>NW_011505342.1:1162-3696 GCF_000495115.2 Populus euphratica | reverse complement strand
TGCTTTCTAGAATATACCAACGAACTTATTTTTATCAATGTAAAACAGTTTTTGTTGTCATATTGTATTTGTATTTCTTATTTATCCATCTTTCATATTCTTAAGATCATAGCAACACATACAACACAGTAACACCAATTCTGTGTATAATAATAAAATCACAGAAAATAAATATTTCCTTGTAATTTAATAATAAATTAATGTTATTGTCATTACATTAAAGTTAATTCTTTCTGAAATATTACATTATACTTTATAACATTACATATTCATATTTTGCAAATTAATCAAAATTGTCTTCTTCTTCTTCAATTTCATCATTGTCCATCACAATATTTTACGTTGATTTTTTCACTATCATCATCTTCATTGACTTACGTATATCAGCTAATTCTCAAAATATCATTTAATTTCTCAATGTCAACAACAACAAAAATATTCACTAATATTTTTTGGATTAGATACTGTATAATTAATAAAACCATGAATCTCATTACAATAATTTATCCTGCACAACCTTTCTAGTAAATCTCAATGCATCCATGAATAATCATCCATTACTTATATCAAACCTATATAGAATATTGATAACAACATGTATTAATTAATTATGTGAACTAAATAAATTTGCAAATATTAGCTTAACTAAAACTTATTCAATTTATTTTAAAAGTACTCTTAATTCATTATCAATTATTTACATAAATTAGTATTTCTATACATTTACTGAAAATTTCAACTCAACAATAAAATTAAAAAAATATAAAATAGACCCGTTAAATAAGTTATTATTTATTTCATTAGAAAACACTTAAGTCATAAATTCAAAATGAATTTCACCAATTTACAAACAAATAAAATTTTATAAAATTTTAAACAAACTCTAATATGTACAATCAAGCATTTATACAACAAACTTTTATGGGAAAAAACTATAAAACAAGTAAACACAATCTTAAGAGTTATAACTTAAATATTATTGACAGATTTACAGACTAATTAATATCATCAGTAATGTTGTCTGTATAAATAATAAGCTATCGAACTTTTTAACTTTTTTTAATTTTTTTCATTGTAGTTTTCTTGGTATATACCGAAAAAATATTTCCATCAATATTTACCAATAGATATAACGAGGGAATATTCTATTGGTAAAATTCATTATAATCTCTATCTATAGAAATATTTTACATTTTTTTATTTGTATTTGTTTATTTTCTACTAGTGTTAGGCATTTGAAAAAACTCTGCTAGCACCGAATTTGTTCTTCATGATAAACATTCAGCTTTGTTCTTCTTTTGACGAAGTAGCTAGCTAGAAAACCTATTTTCCCAGTATGGATGAAGCAGATCATGAAAGGTATATGCCACAACTTCCTTAATGCATCAATACACATTACATACGACAATGGTTCCACATACAGTACCATGCTAGTGACTAACACTGAGAGGGATCAGAAGCAAGGAATCAACAAGGAAATTGTGAGCCTGCGATGAGGGTGTTGTTTGCAATGCTAGACCAGGCTAACTGGCGATTTCATGCGTGGTTCTATAGCAAATGAGAGCTTTTTACGGCTTGGAATAGAGTTTATACTGTTTTTGATAAAGTTGAACATTTCAAAATCAGAGGAGGAACCGTGTAAAGAAAACCTTAAGAAGGGACAAATGTGGGTGAGATAAATTAGCTTTTTAATACAAGAACATGTGGCTTCCTCTCTTTCTGAATCTTTTTTCATGTCAGGATTTCTATATTTTGCCTTATTCCTTGTGTCGTCAATTTGATAATTACAGTTCCATATACATGCATGCATTCATTGTACATGTAATCTATGAATTAATAGCTTATTCTGAGGTGACAGATGATGATGACTGGCAAGTTTTACTCCCAGAATGCCTTTTCTTAATGTGATTTATAGAAATCTCGCGCAGTTTCTATAATGTTCTTGAATAATTATCCTTTTCTGTTATCAAATAATAGCTATATTGGTGGGATCAGATATAAGGTCAATTCTGTGTTTCATTCTGTCCTGCACTACATGTATATGTGCATGCACTGAAAATAAATCATCAAGTCAACATATTTTGTCCTCTTTTTCTCGAGTTAATTTATCTTTGAATTGAAGGATCAATTGAGAGTACCCCTATCTTCTCTGGAGGAATTCAGGGAGTAAAGTAACCTGACTCCACTATATATTGTAAATCATAAAAAGGAAGAAAGAAAAACACCAAGACTGTAAGAGTGATTGTTTTTGTGGCTACTTCTGCGTTTGAAGTAAATCACAAAAACAAATCGTTCGATTATGTAGGAAACACAGTTTTCTATTTGTGTAATCTATTACTATTTGTGTTTAAACCGTAGGTTAACAACATGCAATTCCACATTGTGTTGCAAACTGTGGATGGAGACACGGCCAGAAAGAGAAGAGCAAAAACAGAGGAAAGAAGGACCACCGTCCATCAGTGTAGAGAAGCTCCCTTTTACCACCAGCTTCTGCCATTTCTACTGTCCCACGGTCCATCACCACCGCACTGCTC
>NW_011505342.1:0-1115 GCF_000495115.2 Populus euphratica | reverse complement strand
CTTTCCCTTCCCCTGCCTTTTCTCTTTCATCTAGACACACTCTCCATTGTTCTTTAAGGTGGGTAGTGGAGAGCGAATTAATTTACTCTCAACTATTTATATTGCATGTGAATAATGAAGAGTGTCTTCATTGTTTATGATCAAACTGGATTTGATTCAAATCTAAATGCATTGGACCGGTCCAACCCAATAAAATTAAAAAAAGTAAAAAAATTCGTAGATATTATGGAAATTAATGACATTATATAATTACATTAAAAAAATCATATGATAATGAGAATTTGCAAAATTTGATCGCAATTTCAATTTTATTCTGATAATATTTTAGCTGATGTTGTTGCATATTCAAGAAACCATGAAACCTATAATCCTTATCAGATGGATTTCATACGTAATAGAATTATAGATAGTTTAATGGAATAATAAAAAATATTTTATATAAAGTATTATTTATTTCATGGTGTAATAGTAGTAATTAAAATCGATAATAATTAAATTAAAAACCATCAATATTAATATATATATATATATGGTTATTTTATAACTTTAATTTGAAAAACATTCTTAACTAAACATATTAAAATATTTTTTTGTTCAACCTTAATTTTAACTAAATATATATTTTATCAAATCAACCTTAACTAAAAATACTTTTTTTATAAAAATAACTTTTTTCAAATCATAATCATTAAACAATTTTTTGTTTAACCTTAATTTTAACCAAATATATATTTTATCAAATCAATCTTAACTAAAAATATTTTTATAAAATATTTTTTTTTTCAAATTACAATTATAAAAGTTACTATAATATCAAACATACTAATTCAACATTCACTCATAGACATGGAGTATATATGGGCCGCATTCATGACAAATTAATATGGTTGTGAGTATTTGTTGGTTTTTAAAATTAATATATGATAAACTATGAGTTTTATTTCCAGATTGGATTGATATGTGTCGAGCGAATATTAGATTGAGATACTATTATGAGAGGGTCAACGAGCCACTGCGACTGTTTGTAAGGCCACCGATCATGACTATATGCATGTTATGGCTATTGGCTCAACACTTTCAATTTACTCTTGATGTGTTCGGAGAGGCAGTATGTC
>NW_011505407.1:0-3597 GCF_000495115.2 Populus euphratica | reverse complement strand
GAAACGACTAATTCCCCGCCAGCACTTCCATTTCCTCATGTTATGACCAAACAAAGGAAAGTCAATCACAACTCTAAAATTTTTGAAACTTTCAAACAGGTAAGAATCAATATACCTTTGCTGGATGCTATTAAACAGGTTCCTTCCTATGCTAAATTTTTGAAAGATCTATGCACTGTGAAGAGGAAATTGAATGTGAAAAAGAAAGCGTTTTTAGCCGAACAGGTGCTATTCTTCAGAAGAATAATGCTTTGAAATATAAAAACTCTGGTTGTCCTACAATTTCTTGCTTTATTGGAGAACATAAAATTAAAAGAGCCTTACTTGATCATGGAGCTGGTGTGAATTTACTTCCATATTCAGTTTTTCAAAGTCTCAATCTAGGTGAGTTAAAACCAACTTCTATAACTCTTTTACTTGCCGATAGATCTGTAAAAGTGCCTAGAGGAATAGTCGAAAATGTGTGAGTACAAGTTGATAAATTCATTTATCATGTTGATTTTATTGTCTTGGACATAGAACCTGTTGAAGCATGTAATTCATTTCCTGTTATTTTAGGACGTCTGTTTCTTGCAACTTCTAACGCATTGATTAATTGTAGGAATGGATTGATGAAGCTATCATTTGGAAACATAACATTGGAGATGAATATTTTCAACATTTGCAAGGAACCTGGAGATGATAATAATTTACAAGAAGTAGATCATATTGATGAATTAGTTTATGATCAACTTGAATCTACTTTAAGTAAAAATGACTTGGAGGAATCTGAAGATTTACAAATGATTTATTCTGAGGAAGAAATCATGGATGAAAAACGCACCAAAATATTGATGCGGATCTTTTGTCAAAAATGACAACAAATTTGACATCTGACATCACACTAATCGATAATTACTTTCCTAACGAATCCTTGCTTTCTCTTAGTCCCATGCCTTGGTATGATAAAAATATCAATTTTCTTGCTTTAGGAGATTTCCCAGCTGATTGGAGTACCCAAGACAAAGAAAAGTTTTTGAACGAAGTGAAGAACTTTTATTGTGATGACCCTAACTTATTCAAATATTGTCCTGATCAAATATTTCAAAGATTCATTCCCGACAATGAGGTAAGTAGTGTCATTAAACTTTGTCATTCTGAAGCATGTGGAAGTTGTTTCTCGTAAAAAAAAACAATTTAAAAAATCTTTCAAAATGGATTTTATTGGCCCACCATGTTCAAGGACACGCATGCATTCTGCAAAACTTGTGAAAATTGTCAAAAGATTGATACTGGTCAAAAAGTTTTGTTTTATAATTCTCAACTCTATGCATTTCCTAGAGAGCTAAGACTAAGATGGAGCAATCCTTATGGGGTTCTATGCACTCCCTAAAGAGCTAAGATTAAGATGGACCAATCCTTATGGGGCCTGTGATATTGAGAATTCAATGAATGACAATGATTTTAAGGAAAATGGACATCGTTTGAAAGCTCACTTTGATAATTTTCTTAATGAAAATGAATCAACTGGTTTGAATGATTTTGTAGATAAAGGTTGATTATTATTTTTCTCTCACATTGTTTTTGTGTTTCTTTTTGAGTGATTTTTGCTAGTTTATCTCACCCCGGTCAAATGGCGGATAACGGTACTCCGTGACTTAAGTCGGTTCTTTCAGTTTCCCATAATTACTGATATTTGTGTATATATTTATGCAATTCTTTGAATCTCTCTTCCAATTCTCATTTGAAAATGGACACTAATCTTGAAAAATTGAAAAAGTATTTTCCCGCTCTGCCTTAGAATGCGATCACAAAAATTTACTGTGCTAGATGTGCAAGATTGAGATTGTTAATGAATCATGGAATTCCTGAAGATATTCGCTAGTTGATTGAAGCAAAGGTCCGATTATCAGGTGAGTCCTCTAATTTTTTTATTTCACACATGCTTGGAACAGGTAAAAGCACTTTTGCAAAGAAACGTCGTGCAAAACGACTAGAAGTCTGTCATCGATGTGCTAGATGGACTTGTAATACACAATGTTGTTCTTTAGGAATGGTATCTATAAACCGTGAAGATAAAATACAATTCATTAAGGATGGCCTGAGTAAGGAGTCTTTAGATAATCTTCTATTGACTCTTGAGACGCATTCTAGTGGAGATGTGCATCGTGCAATTCATGATTTATGGCCACTATTTCATAAAGAACATGATCGACTTAGTCTTGGGAATCTGACTAAAAAAGACCATGTTTGCCAGTTTTTAAGAAAACTGGATGGGAAGCCTATCCCCGACCCATAGAGGGCGTTTAAGCCGTTCTTGGACGTAAAACCAAAGGAAGATGTGAGCCACAATCACAACTACCTGTACATACACATGCTTGGTTTTATTATTGTGTTTTGTTGTTTCTTATATTATTATTGTGTTTTGTTATTTCTTATTTTTTGTTTCAGTGTGTTTCAGGTTTGTCAGTGTTCGTTATTTCAGGTGATATCTTCTATACTCTATCTTTCTACCTTAGAACATTGAGGACAATGTCTCGTTTTGGTTGGGGGGAGAGGGTAGTAGTTGATAAAAAAAAAATTGTTTTTCATTTCATAAAGCATGTGCATAATTGTTGTTACTAGAATGGCAGAGTAAAGGAGTTCTTTTGTTAAAGTGACTCTTGAGACGCATCTTAGTAACCATTCTTAACAAGGTTTATTATAATACTTCCTGAAATATTCAGGTTTACAAACTCTTGTATTGTTACCGCTTAATTTTGCTCATATACTTATTTAACATGTATTATTAAACCTTAATTTACACACACACACTTTAACATATGATTGTGGGTTGCATATTGGATTATTACATTATTTATGATTTTTTGTTAAAGGTAACAACTAAGGAAAGAGATTGTATATAATTAAAAAAAAAACATGAAAAAAAAAGAAAAAAAGAAAAAAATGATGATAATAAAAATGTAGATAAGTTTGGATTCGTAGCCTCCCTAACCTAAGCAATTAAGTACAAATGTAGATAAGTTTGGTTTTATATCATCATTTTGCACTTGAAGTATCAATAACTCCTTAACTAAAACATGTTTTATAATAATGTATCTAATAATATAATATACCTATAATTTGTGGTAAATGTCTATTTTTAATGCAGGCCTATCACATAAATGAAAGGATTGATTGATGACTTGAAGAACTTAAATTGCACGGATAAAGAGATGGTCAAACTTAGAGAAGAGATGTCCGTGCAATCCAAACCGGAACACTATTCGGTAATTGGGTCATATCTGGAGCTACAGATCTCAGATTTAGGTCCAATTCATATGGATGGAAAGCTAAGATATAGGCCTACAACTTTCATATGGAGCTCAAGATCTAAAAATAGGCCTACAACTTTTATATGGAGCCCAAGATCTAAAAAGGCCATTATCAAGTCCAAATTGTAGCAACAACAAAGAAGCCCGAATCTGTCTTCCAGCCCGAGCACTGTTTGGTATTTTGGCCATATCTGGAGTTCTAGAAGTCCAAATGAGCTGAATTTTTTACACAAGAAAGCTGAGACAATTGCCTACAACGTTCATGTTTGCAACTGGCTCCAATTTGGACGTTATCAATGACGTG
>NW_011505394.1:0-3619 GCF_000495115.2 Populus euphratica | reverse complement strand
CAGTTTTTAAAGAAGTTTTTCCCATCTCATAGAACAAACTCTTTCAAGAGACAAATCACCACTTTCACTCAAAAACCAGGAGAAACATTTTACAAATGTTGGGATAGGTATCGAGACTTGCTTAGTACTTGCCCTCATCGTGGTTTTGAAACATAGAGATTGGTTTCACATTTCTATGAAGGGTTAACACCTAAAGATAGGCAAATGGTTGAATTGATGTGCAATGGAACTTTTGAAGATAAAGACCCTGACGAAGCATTGGAGTACTTAGACTTGTTAGCTGAAAATGCTCAAAATTGGGACACCGCGGGTACTTATGAGGCACTGAGTAAAACTCAACCTCATACATCTAGTGGAGGTATGTACAACCTTAGGGAAGATCATGACCTCCAAGCCAAGTTTGCATCTTTAGCTAGAAAAGTCGAGGCACTAGAATTAAAAAAGAGTGGTCAATTAAAATCTGTTGAAAACATTGTGTGTCAAATCTGTGAAACAAATGAACACTCAACCAACGATTGTCCAACCTTGCCTTCTTTTAAGGAATGTCTCCATGAACAAGCCCATGCTTTAAACAGTTTCCAAAGGCCCAACCACTCTCCATGAACAAGCCCATGCTTTAAACAGTTTTCAAAGGGCCAACCACAACCCATACTCCCAAACATACAACCCTGGTTGGAGAAATCACCCAAATTTCAGTTGGAAGAGTGACAATGCACAAACTTCACCACCACAATTTCAAGCACACCACAATTTCCAAAATTCTCATAGATATGCACCTCCTTATGCTCCACCTCTTAGAAGTAATTTTGAGGAAACTTTGTATGCATTCATTGAAAAGCAAGATATAATCAATACTCAACTTGCTCAAAACATGACAGATTTTAAGATACTCTTGCAAAATTAACATATGCTCTCAGTTTCCAAGAGAAAGCTAAGTTTCCATCTCAACCACAACAAAATCCCAAGGGGCAATACAATGCAAATGCAAGTAGTTTCGGAAGCCAACACATGGATCAAGTCAAATCAGTCACTACTCTACGCAGTGGTAAGGTTATTGAAAAACCCTCTCTTGAACCTTATGAGAAAGATGATGAGTCAATCTCTGAGGGTAAGGAAGGGGTTGAATCTGAAAATTGTAAAGAAACGACTGATTCTCCGCCAGCACTTCCATTTTCTCATGCCATGACCAATCAGGAAGAAATCGAGGATGAAAAAGGCATCGAAAAGGTTGATGCGAATCTTTTATCAAAAGTGACAACAGATTCGACACCCGACATCACACCACTCGATGATTACTTTCCTGATGAATCTCTACTTTCTCTTAATTCAATGCCTTGGTTTACTAAAAATATCAATTTTCTTGCTTCAGGATTTTTGCCAACTCATTGGAGTATTGAAGACAAAAGAAAATTTTTGAGCAACGAGCAAAATTTTTATTGGGATGACCCTTACTTATTCAATTATTGTCCTGATCAAATATTTCAAAAATGCATTCTCGATAATGAGGTAAGTAATTTCATTAAATTTTGTTACTCTAAGGCATGTGGGGATCATTTCTCATCAAAAAAAAGGATTGTAGAAATCTTACAAAGTGGATTTTATTGGCCCATCATATTCAAGGAGTTAGATGCATTCCGCAAAAACTGTGAAAATTTTCAGAAGGTGGGATTTATTTCAAAACACAGAGAGTCTTTAGATAATCTTCTATTGACTCTTAAGTCTCATCATAGTCGAGATAAGCATCGTGTAATTCATGACTTAGGAACCCATTTTCATAAAGAACATGCTTGGCATAGTCTTGGAAATCTGACTAAAAAAAGACCTTGTTTGCCAGTTTTTAAGACAACTGGATGGGAAGCCTATCCTCAGTTTTTAAGAAAACTGGATGGGAAGCCTATCCCCGACCCATAGAGGGCGTTTAAGCCGTTCTTGGACGTAAAACCAAGGGAAGATGTGAGCCACAATCATAACTGCGATTTGAGTCTTAGCTTGTAAAAATTTGTGTCTTTTCTTTTTATTAATAGCATAATATTTGTGTTTTGTCATTTCTTATTTTTGTTTCAGTGTGTTTCAGGTTTGTTAATGTTTATTATTTCAGGTGATATCTTCTATACTCTATCTTTCTACCTTAGAACATTGAGGACAATGTCTCGTTTTGGTTGGGGGGAGAGGGTAGTAGTTGATAAAAAAAAAAATTCATAAAGCATGTGCATAATTGTTGTTACTAGGATGGCAGAGTAAAGGAGCTCTTTTGTTAAAGTGACTCTTGAGACGTATCTTAGTAACCATTCTTAACAAGGTCTATTATAATACTTCTTGAAATATTCAGGTTTACAAACTCTCGCATTGTTATCACTTAATTTTGCTCATATACTTATTTAACATGTATTCTTAAACCTTAATTTACACACACACACTTTAACATATGATTGTGGGTTGCATATTGGATTATTACATTATTTATGTTCTTTTGTTAAAGGTAACAACTAAGGGAAAGGGATTGTATATAATTAAGAAAAAAAAACATGAAAAAACAAGAAAAAATGGTGATAATAAAAATATAGATAAGTTTGGTTTCGTAGCCTCCCTAACCTAAGCAATTAAGCCCGAAGGGGTGTTTTAACACCTAATACCCTAAAGTCAACTGACTTGGAAGCTATTGGCTCAACGCTTGTTACATGGGTTGAGGAGAAAAGCTTAAGGGAATCAAACATTACACTATCTACATATCAGTATCTGCGACCCGAGTTACTAAGCTCGTAGGGGTGTCTTAACACCTAATGCCCTAAGACCAACTGGTCTGGGAGTCATTAGCTGACAGCTCGTTAGATGAGTTAAAGATGCATGATGTTTTTAAATTATATGTATATATATTTAAAAAAAAATAAAAAATAAAAAAAAGTCAAAAATAATAATCCCAGTCCAAGAAAGTTAACCTTAAACATTAGAACAAAAATTTTGTTTTCTTCCAAGAAAAGTCCCATAATTATATGTTGATACATTGAGCACAAAAGAAAGGTTTATTAATATCTTGTTAAGAGGTATTGAGCAGATATATAAATTTAATAAGAGTTTGTTTATCTTGATAGATTAATGGAAGTTAAATGATGAATACCTTGCTTTGTGAAATTTGCAAATTGTTTTAACGCTTTGATTACTAGGGACTAGTAATAAGCTGGTTGGGGGGTGTGATTAGTACTTAAAAGTGCATTTTTATCATGGTTTTATATCATCATTTTGCACTTGAAGTATCAATAACTCCTTAACTAAAATATATTTTATAATAATGTATCTAATAATATAAGATACCTATAATTTATGGTAAATGTCTATTTTTAATGCAGGCCTATCACATAAATGAAAGGATTGATTGATGACTTGAAGAACTTAAATTGCAAGGATAAAGAGATGGTCAAACTTAGAGAAGAGATGTCGGTGCAATCCAAACCGAAACACTGTTCGGTAATTAGGTCATATCTGGAGCTACAGATCTATTCAGTAATTGGGTCATATCTGGAGCTACAGATCTCAGATTTAGGTCCAATTTATATGGATGGAAAGGTAAGACATAGGCGTACAACTTTCATATGGAGCCTAAGATCTAAAAAGGCCATTATCA
>NW_011505341.1:0-3699 GCF_000495115.2 Populus euphratica | reverse complement strand
TTATAAGAGAATTTCATATCAAAATATCATTCGTGTTTGTGGAAAGAATCGCGTGACAATCATGTAAATGATTCATAAACTCAAGATAATTAAGTTAAAAATTAAACTGAAATAATTAATCAAGTGTAATTTAATTAAAAATAATTTTAAAAATTAAATACTAAAATATATTTAATTCAGGGATTATAATTATAGTCTTAAAATAATCAAGTAGAGATTTAATTTATTAAATTTTTAAAATTATCCTTAAATAATATATGAATATTATTTCAAGGATAAATAGATATTTTGTTAGTTATAGAGTTTTTAAAATTCTTTATAGATATAAAGTAATACCTTTTATTTTAAAGAGGTTATTTATTAAATAAGAAAATCATGTATGATTCATTAGATTTTTTTTTGATTATTTATATGAATTATCATTAAAAATCAAATAATTAAATATCTCATGATTTACAACAAACTTAATTATTAAAAAATTATTCAAAATAAAAAAATTTAAATCTTTAAATAATAAATCTTTAAACAACCCTGCTTAGAAGTTACTAAATATTACCCCGTTTCCGTTGCGTGTATGATGTCACGAACCTAACACGAAGGGCATTAAACACAAGTTGCTAAAAGACTGCAGCACTGAACTCTGCCGATTTTGCAACCAAACAAGCTGCAGCACTGAGCACTCGTCAATCCTATGTTCTTTTCAACAAGCAAGCTAGAAATATTCATGGTAGCAGCCAACCAAGACTGGGGAAAAAATCATTCACAGACATGGGGATTTATTTGATAAGCAATTAAAATTGGAAAGAACTATCTATTCTACTGCTTTATGTCAGAAACTCCAGACCAAGTTGCTCAAGCTTCCATTTGACGAGTGACAATAAGAAAGTATTGTTTTTCTCTTGAAATGCTACAGCTATCAGCAGAACAAAAGAGGGGTGCGAGCATCATATTGTAAGAAGACAAAAGGTAGTAAAATCGCTGCAGCTAATTCCATTCCAGGGTACATCTGATCGTATCATCCGCCGACCAGTAACTAGAAAAGGAAAATCCCACTTGTCAATGATAAAAATCAAGAAAATTGTTCGGCTAAGAAAATAAAGAGCCTGTCCTTCGATACTGATTCTTCCGTTTCACTCTCTACTCCATCTTGTGGCTCTTGAGTGGACAAGTCACGCTATATTCTGCTCTTTAGGAAGATATATTCTCCCACTGTCTTACCCCACTAGTCTCCCCCTGCTTATAAGGAGCTCCCTCAGTGATGCCTTCACCATACCATCCCTTTACTTCCAAGTCATCTTCCTCCCCACTTAACAGACCATCTTTTCCCTTTTTTCTCTTTTGTGGAATTCAAGCGTGTTAGGGTTCTGAACTAGTTCCTCGCTTTTTTCCCAGTCAATCCTCCAGAACCTGTCAACACCCTTTACCTCCAGTAGTTTCAGGACTGCACACAATTTTTCACTGATGTCTTCCAATTCTCTCACCTCTTGGACACCTAAGCAAAACAAACTATTCGAAAAGGCCCTGGCTTTATATGACAAGGACACCCCTGACCGCTGGCATAATGTTGCCAAAGCTGTGGGTGGGAAATCTGCAGAGGAAGTGAAGATGCACTATGAGATTCTTATCAAGGATGTCAGAGAAATCGAGTCTGGCAGAGTTCCATTCCCTAATTACTGGTCAAGTGGAAACGGCAACTAAGGCATTGGTAACCAAGCACGAGGTAATGCTCTCATCACAACTTGTATTCCTTGTTTCAAGCATCATTGTAATGTTGCTCTTAAGATTGATGTCATATGTAAGTATTGAAGCATTATTTAAGCCAGGATACAGGCAACGTAGGTTTCTGATATTTCAGGACAAATTCCATGGGAATGGTCTGCACTGTCATTCGCCTAACCGTCAAAGTAAATTCTTGGCATTATGGGACCTCGGAATAATCCAAGAAAGTGAGGATGGAAAACTCGTAAAGTGTCAGATTTATGTGGTCCATCAACTTTTCCAACCAATCATTAGGCCAACATCCAGTTCACCTAACTGCTTATCATATAGATAACTGAAAAGGCCATGCCTGAACATCATCTGTTCAACTTCTTATTCTGTCTCCAAGCCAAAGATAGCCCACTCGAGATCCAATCCTACATAACATGCAATGTCCTAAGCTTTGGAGATCTAAGACTTTGGCCTTTCATTTTTTATTTTCATCAAGGATTCTCTTGCCAAGCAAAACCAGTCGTTTATTCAGATCTTTTCAATTCTTTATTATGCATCACATTGTCGTTATTCATGCTCAGTGTTTTTCCAACCTGCCTGGAACTTCTAACTGCTTCATTAGCTGAACTATCATTATATATAACCAAACCCATGACTTGGATTTTGAGCTTTCTGTGGTCTAACCCCCCCCCCCCTACGGTCTTCCTTGCAGATTCAAAAGGTACCAAGAGCTGCAAATTATAAGATGCAGCTTAGAAACAAGTTTTAAGTTGTTGAATACACTACTTGTCCACCACTACTACTTGCAAAAAAAGTGTTGGAAAAGACACATTGTCCACCAAGTTAATATTTTCCTGTTATTAGTTTATCCTATATGTTGTAACCCTCCTTGTAGAATTAAATCAGTGTCATGAGTTTCCTATATGGGCAAAGTTCATCAGAAAAGTGCAGGAAAGAGCAGAGAACCCCCGTTATGCAGGAAATATGAAGAAACCCTCCAAGAATTACCATTTACCTCGTGCTATCAAAACTTTATCTAAAAAATCCAAAGGAAATGGACCCCTAAAACATACATAAGCATGGATTTAGCTCAAAAAATCCAATCATTAATGGCTTCAAATCAAACTGTCACAGATATAAATATAATGGACGAACAACAATAATATTGGCAACCAAGCACCAGGACATGGTAACTGGCTAAGTGCTCTACTCTCTTCAGAAGTCCAGCTTAGACTTTCAATACCAATGACTTCAGTGCACTCCTTTTTCTTCACTGGATGATTGATTCTCTAAACAAGCATTGCAGACGAAAATACTAAATAATAAATTTCAATCCAATATTTTCACTAAAGCCAAAGGAGCAAAACAGGATTGCATAAACAGTGCAGTCCCCTCCTCAAGTTAATTGCTAATTCATAACAATATTGTATAATAACGCAATTGGACATCATAAGATTGCACCGTCGAACACAGTGAGTTCAACAGAAGTACATGAAAAACTGGAAATCAAAAAGGAAAGAAAAGTAACGAAATTAAGAAGACCAAAGAAAATTCAACACCCATTAACGTGATCTTTCGTCCTGGTTCGTGGAGTAACAGGAACGTTTTGAAAGTTTTGAACTTTCTTCTTTTTTGTTAATTTAAAATTCTGAAGTCTGAAGAACTCCTATTCTTTAAAAAAAAAGAAGGGGGTTTTGTCCCACAATTCAATTGGCATATTGTCAGGATTAAATCTGTAAACCATCCCCAATCCCAATATTATTATCGTGCTATAATAAATTAATTGCTCCAAAATCTTGTTATCGTGCTATAATAAATTTTGCAAAACTAATTAATTACTCCAAAATTATGCTACTTATGAGCTATAATAGAAATGTTAATGGCTTGGTGTCATAAAAATATTATCTTATCATGTTAGAATTTAACTAATTAGACATAACTGAGATAATAATAAATGATCAAATATAAATTTGAAAAAAAAAATATTTA
>NW_011505340.1:0-3700 GCF_000495115.2 Populus euphratica | reverse complement strand
CTAAAATATAAAAAAATCAAATTATCCATAAATATAAAAAAAATTGATCGCTAAAGGTTATATTTATTTGTTCATAAGGAGAAGAAGAGGAGGAGGAAAAATCTTGAGCATGAGATGAAGGATGATTGCACACTTGATTCTGGTTCCTCTAGGTCTTGGTTTTGTTCTTATGTTCATATTCTGTGGTGGCCTTTTATGGCTTGACCCTCTTAGTGACATGGACGTACTTCATGGTTTACACTGCTATTGCCCTCTTTGAAAATTGACTAGCGACATTGTAAATCACGTGCAACAATATTTCTACAAAAAACAGAGCATTCACTGAAGAATTTTCCTGATGGAACATAATTCAGTGATGGCATGACTGATTTCTAAACGATCTTGAGGCAACTCCCTGGAACATGATAGTCCAATCTCGATTAAGGGAGTCACACATTCCACAAGAGTTCCAATTTCATTGCTGCTACTTGTTGGATTTTCCAGACTCTTCCAATTTCATTGCTGCTACTTGTTGGATCCACAATATTGCTCATCCTGCCAGCCTCGACATTCCCAGAAGATAGAAGTGATGGATCCACAATATTCAAGACCTGTTCAGGCAAAGCCATTCTTGCAAATCCATGAAGGTTAAGAGTTCCCTCAAACATGTAGTCAGTAGGCCTCTTCGCTGTGATCATTTCCAACAGTAAGATCCCGTAACTGTAAATATCTCCGTAAATTGAAACTTGACTTCCAAGGCCATACTCTGCATTCAAGAATTTTACATTAGAAAAAGGCAGTAGTAATTGTTTCTAATTTTTTTAAAAAAGGTAATCTTGTAGTAAGCACATCCTCCATTCCAACATTTTAGTTTTACCAGGAGGAGCATATCCTATGGTTCCCTTTAATCCAACAGAGCTGCTCTGATTGAAGTTTGTGAGTTCTGGACTAAGTCTTGCAAGACCAAAATCTCCAACATGGGCAGTCATGTTGCTGTCGAGAAGAGTGTTGCTTGGCTTCAGATCACAATGAATGATGGGCATGTGGGAGTGGTTATGAAGATAATCAAGTGCAGAAGCCACGTCAATGGCAATGTCAATCCTCTGGAGAAGATCCAGACGTCGAGGTTCATCCTGATGACTATCTATTTCTGAATTTCGATGCAACCACATCTCGAGACTTCCATTGGGCATAAACTCATAAACTAGAGCTTTAAATTCATTTCCTTGAAAATCAACACTTGAGCAAGAAGTGATGATCTTTAGTAGGTTCCGGTGGCGTACATTTCTCAATGCTTCGCACTCAGCCACGAAACTCTTGGAAGCTCCTCGAGTTTGAAGATTTAGAACTTTTATTGCAACCACTGTATCGTCTTGATCAAGGATTCCTCTGTACACAGAAACAAAGCCACCCTCACCAATTAAGTTATCTGAAGAGAACCCATTAGTTGCCTTAAGAAGCATTTCGTAAGAAACTTTTGGCAGTGGTTCCTTCAATGACAATTCCGAAGATTGCTCTTTTCTTTTCCTTCTCGACAGGTAAAGCAGAACAAATGACACAACAGCTACCCCAAGAAAACCACATGCTATTGTTAATAGCAATATGAGCCAAAGAGGTATTTTCCATTTCTTGGACTTTTTGAAGTTACATTTAGGCAACTTAAGTTCAGATATGCCTCCACAAAGCTTCTTATTTCCATCAACTAATATAGCAGTAGCATTTCCAAAAGCTCCTTTTGTTGGAACCTCACCTTCGAAATCATTGAACGATAAGTTCAATTTCAACAAGGCAAAGGTATCCAAGAACTTTGGTATTTGGCCAGACAGATTATTGTGAGACAGATCAAGCTTTTGAATACCTCTTAATGTACTAAAAGATGATGGAATGGATCCTTGAAAGAAGTTGTGCTGCATGTATAGATATTCGAGGCTTGTGCAGCTAGCAAGTGTACTTGGAATTTCCCCAGAAAACTCATTATAAGAAACATTCAGTTTCGCTAAGCTTTTCAGACTACCAATTTCTGAAGGTAAGGATCCATTAAAATAGTTTTGAGAGAGGTCTAGTGAAATCGATAGGGATGAAATAGCGAAAAGTTCTTTAGGAGCATTGCCACTAAGATTATTTCTAGAAAGATGTAACAGCAACAACTTTTGACAATTGCCAATACTTGAAGGTATGGTTCCCTGCAATTGATTTCTTTGCAAGTCAAATTCAAGCAACAAAGTTAAGTTTCCTATGGAGGAAGGGATATGACCTGAGAGCCTGTTGTAAGATAGAGAAAATCGTTGCAACATCCTAAGTTTACCAATCTCAAGAGGTATAGGACCACTAAGCTGATTAAATTCCAAACCTAGGGTGTTTAAGTTGATAAGATTACCTATCCCAGAATGGATGCCTCCAAATAGTTGATTTTGTCCCAAGCCTAGAAAGGTGAGCCCAGTTGACAGATTGCCTAAAGAATTAGGCAACATCCCTTCAAAATGGTTACGAACTAGATCAATTGCATACAAACTGGGGCAATTGATCAGAGAATCGAGAAAACTTAATTCACCAGGCTCCCCACTTCCCATCTTGTTGAAGCTCAATGAAACTACAGCCAGATGCTTTAGGCCTCCAAAATTTACTGACAATTTTCCAGAGAAGCTGTTATCTCCTGCTTCCAAAACTTGCAGATTTGAAGAATTGGATATGGACAGTGGAATTGATCCAGAAAATTGGTTTGCTCGAATTTGGATATATTGTAGGTTTGGCAAAGAGAGGCCTATATCTGATGGAAGATATCCTTGAAGTTGATTTTCAGACAAGGACAAAATGCTGAGGGTAGACAAATTATACAAGGGTAGTGGGATGGTACCTGAAAGAAAATTTGTACCGAGTCCAAGAGATTCCAAGTTCTTTAGTTGACCCAAGGTGTCTGGAATCCTTCCTTGAAAATTATTAGCAGCTGCTGATATGCTGTTAAGAGAGGTAAGGTTCCCAATGAAAGGAGGTATTGCTCCTGACAAATTGTTCTTGTGAATAACGAGTTTCTCTAACTTCGACAAAGACACAAGCTCTGCAGGAATTTTTCCCACAAGGTTATTTGAAGCCAAACCAAGATAGTCGAGCTTAGAGCAGTGTGACAGGTTGCCAGGTATCTCCCCAACAAAAGAATTATTGCTTAAGACAAGAATCTGCAGCCTGAAGAGTCTACCAAGTCCATCGGGGATTTTACCTTGGAGGGTATTGTTTGACAGATCAAGTCCCCATAAGAAGCTGAGATTTCCCAAAGCAGGTGATATAGAACCCACCAAGCCACTGGAGTCTAACTTTAAGACAGTAACTCTCTCATGTCTGCAGCCGCACCTAACGCCCTGCCACCGGCAAAAATGGAGAGAATCGTTCCATGAACCAAAGATGTTTTGAGGATCATGGATTATCTTGGACTTGAAGTCAAGCAGGGCAAGCCTGTCTGTGAAATTCCTAAAGGTGGTGGCTGAGACACTTAAAATTCTGAAAGGGGTGAAATTTAGTAGTGGAGCACTTAAGAGAAACAAAGCTTGGAAGTGGAAAAAACCTAATCCCATCCTACGCAATACAATTTTTTAGTGCAAATATTGCCTTTATTCATCATTATCCCTATGTTATACTCCGCTGGAGAGATACCCTTTATGATCGAAAAATTCCATGAGAACATGAAAACAAATTGATGATTGGTGCCCTGGATGCCTCGAAAAGTCCT
>NW_011505363.1:0-3659 GCF_000495115.2 Populus euphratica | reverse complement strand
CAGGAATTTCTAACATTTTCTGCACGACAAATCATAATCTCTCCTGCTACTGCTGAATAATTGATTGACCAACTACAATCTTTCATTCCTGTAATTGATCCCTCCATGAGTCACATAAATTGGTCATCTAAGGAAAGCCGTAAAAAGCTTAGATTAGATTTGAGTCTTCATTTGTGAATCTTTGTGTCTTTTGGTTTTATTATGTCTTTTGTTGTTTCTTGTATTTGTTTCAGTGTGTTTCAGGTTTATCAGTTTTCGTTATTTTAGGTGATATCTTCTATACTCTATCTTTCTACCTTAGAACATTGAGGACAATGTCTCGTTTTGGTTGGGGGGAAAGGGTAGTAGCTAAAAAAAAAAAACAAAACTAAATGTGTTTTTTATTTCATAAAACATGTGCAAAATTGTTGTTACTATGATGGTAGAGTAAATGAGATCTTTTTATGACTCTTGAGATGCATCTTAGTAACCATTCTTAATAAGGTCTATCATAATACTTCTTGACATATTCAGGTTTACAAACTCTCGCATTACTATCACTTAATTCTGCTCATATACTCATTTAACATGTATTCTTAAATCTTAATTTACACACACACACATTAACATATAATTATGGGTTGCAAAATGGATTATTACATTATTTATGTTTTTTTTTTTGTTAAAGGTAACAATTAAGGGAAAGGGATAATATATAATTTAAAAAAAACAAAAAAACAAAAAAAAAAGCAAAAAAAATGATGAGAATAAAAATGTAGATAAGTTTGTTTTGTAGCCTCCCTAACCTAAGTAATTAAGCCCGAAGGGGTGCTTTAACACCTAATACCCTAAAGTCAACTGACTTGGTAGCTATTGGCCCAACGCTTGCTACATGGGTTGAGGAGAAAAGTTTAGGGGAATCAAACATTGCACTATTTACATATCAGTATCTGCGACCCTAGTTACTAAGGTCATAGGGGTGTCTCAACACCTAATGCCCTAAGACCAACTGGTTTGGGAGTCATTAGCCGAAAGCTCGTTACATGGGTTAAAGATGCATGATGTTTTAAGTTATATGTATATATATTAAAAAAATAAATTAAAAAAATAAAGAAAAAAAATAATAATCCCAACTCAAAGAAGTTAACCTTAAACATTAGAACAAAAATTTTGTTTTCTTCCAAGAAAAGCCCCATAATTATGTGTTGATATATTGAGCATAAAAGAAAGGTTTATTAATATCTTGTTAAGAGGTATTGAGTATATATATAAATTTAATGAGAGTTTCTTTATCTGGATATATTAATGGAAGTTGAATGATGAATACTTTGCTTTGTGAAATTTACAAATTGTTTTTCTATTTTAACGCTTTGATTACTAGAGACTAGTAATAAGCTGGTTGAGGGGTGTGATTAGTAATTAAAAGTGCATTTTTTATTAAGGTTTTATGTCATCATTTTGCACTTGAAGTATCAATAACTCCTTAACTAAAGCATGTTTTATAATAAGATATCTAATAATATAAGATACCTTTAATTTGTGGTAAATGTTCATTTTAAATGCAGGCTTATCACATAAATGAAAGGATTGATTGATGAATTTAAGAACTGAAATTGAAAGGACAAAGAGATGACCAAACTTAGAAAAGAGATATTGGTGCAATTCAAACCGGAACACTGTTCGGTAATTGGGTCATATATGGAGCTGTAGAACTCAGATTTAGGTCTACTTTATATGGATGGAAAGGTAAGAAATAGGCCTACAACTTTCATATGGAGCCCAAGATCTAAAAAGGCCATTTTCAAGTCCAAATTGTAGCAACAATAAAGAAGTCTGAATCTATCTTCCAGCCCGAGCACTGTTTAGTGTTTGGCCCATATCTAGAGTTCTAGAAGTCCAAATAACCTGAATTTTTTACATAAGAAAGCTCAGATAATTTGCTACAACTTTCATGTTTAAGTGGCTTCAATTTTGACATTATCAATGACATTTTGGGCAGATAAGAGAAGATAAGGATTGTCACCAAGTCAAGAGTTGGTCACCCACTCATCTATTAGTCATCAAATCAATAGTTCCTAATTTTGGCCTATAAAAGGAGGCATTTGCCATGCATTTAGGCATCTTGGTTTCTAGATCAAGATCATGCTCTTGCTTTCTCTTTTTGTATGTTTTGTAATGTTTATGCTTTGCTTTCATTAATATCAAGTTTATGCCTTTCATTTCCTTTCCTTTACTTAGTTAACTCTTATCTTATTTATGTTCTTATTTTGCTTATTTATTTTTCTTTCTTTCATTATGTTTAGCTAAGTTTATTATGTCAAGGTGAAAAGGTGACATTAATGGTGTAAGAATAAGTATAATGTAAACTTAATATGGACTTTAATGTTTGATACTAACATGTTTTGTATTTGTTATCTTGTTCACTCTTTAATACTTTGCTTGTTAAATGACTAATCTTGATTTATGTTGTATAACACTTGGTACAAAAAATGATTGGCACTTTCATAGCCGATATTGTATGGTATAACCACCACCTAAGCTATGAAAGGAACTTGATTTGTTGTTAACATAAGTTGCTATGAAAGGAACTTGACATACTGTATGGTATAACCGACACCTGAGCTATGAAAGGAACTTGATTTGTTGTTAACATAAGTTATAATCATGAATGCTTGACGAGATTTACAAGTATTAGCATTAATGGAATAAGATGACTAATGTAATCATGTTAACAATCTATAATCAGATTGGAACCTTCTTTGTGTGTGGTTTCCAATTAAATAATAAGAGTTTATACTATATTTGTTTACCATTAGTGGATCCTCTAACCTTGAAATTTGTTATTATCATTGTTTAATCCTTACATTAGTATTCCATCTCAAAGTTCTCATCTTTTTCTTCTTCTTCTTCTTCTTTATTATTATTGTTGTTGTTGTTATTGTTATTGTTATTATTATTATTACTAATATTGTTGTTGTTGTTGTTGTTGTATTATTGTTATTTATAATTTGTACAATTAACCTCCCTGTGGTTCGACCCTGATCTTACCGGGTTATTTATTACTTTGACACTCTTGCACTTGGGTGAAGACATCAATCTTTTAGTCGTGTCAATAAGATACCTTTAATTTGTGGTAAATGTTCATTTTAAATACAGACCTATCACTTAACTGAAAGGATTAGTTGATGAGTTTAAGAACTGAAATTGAAAGGACAAAGAGATGGTCAAACTTAGAAAAGAGATGCCGGTGCAGTCCAAACAGGAACACTGTTGGGTAATTGGGTTATATCTAGAGCTGTAGATCTCGGATTTAGGTCTACTTTATATGAATAGAAAGGTAAGACATATGCCTACAACTTTCATATGGAGCCCAAGATCTAAAAAGGCCATTTTCAAGTCCAAATTGTAGCAACAACAAAGAAGTCTGAATCTATCTTCCAGCCCGAGCACTGTTTAGTGTTTGGCCCATATCTAGAGTTGTAGAAGTCCAAATGACCTCCACTTTTTTTCCTGGAAAGCTGAGATAATTTCTTGTAACTTTTATGTTTTCAAGTGGTTCTAATTCTGATGTTAACAATGATGTTTTGGGCAGACAAGAGAAGATAAAGATTGTCACCAAGTCAAGAGTTGACCACCCACTCATCAATTAGTCATCAAATCAATAGTTCCCAATTTTAACT
>NW_011505351.1:0-3680 GCF_000495115.2 Populus euphratica | reverse complement strand
GGCATTTCGAGATCTTGGGCTCCATAGGAAAGTTGTAGGCCTATGTCTTACCTTTCCATCGATATAAAGTAGACCTAAATCTGAGATTTATAGCTCCAAATATGACCCAATTAGCGAACAGTGTTCCGGTTTGGATTGCACCGACATCTCTTTTCTAATTTTGGTCATCTCTTTGCCCTTGCAATTTAAGTTCTTAAAGTCATCAATCAATCCTTTCATTTATGAGATAGGTCTGCATTTAAAATGAACATTTACCACAAATTAAAGGTATCTTATATTATTAGATATATTATTATAAAACATGCTTTAGTTAAGGAGTTATTGATACTTCAAGTGCAAAATGATGATATAAAACCATGATAAAAATGCACTTTTAAGTACTAATCACACCCCTCAACCAGCTTATTACTAGTCCCTAGTAATCAAAGCGTTAAAATAGAAAAACAATTTGCAAATTCCACAAAGCAAGGTATTCATCATTTAACTTCCATTAATCTATCTAGATAAACAAACTCTCGTTAAATTTATATACCTGCTCAATACCTCTTTTGTGCTCAATGTATCAACACATAATTATGGGGCTTTTCTTGGAAGAAAACAAAATTTTTGTTCTAATCTTTAAGGTTAACTTCCTTGGGTTGATATTATTATTTTTATCTTTTTTTATTTTTATTTTTTAAAATATATATGCATATAATTTAAAAACACCATGCATCTTTAACCCATGTAACAAGCTTTCAGCTAATGACTCCTAGACTAGTTAGTCTTAGGACATTAGGTGTTAAGACACCCCTACGAGCTTAGTAACTCGGGTCGCAGATACTAGTATGTAGATAATGCAATGTTTGATTCCCTTAAACTTTTCTCCTCAACCCATGTAATAAGCGTTGGGCCAATAGCTCTCAAGTCAGTTGACTTTAGGGTATTAGGTGTTAAAACACCCTTTCGGGTTTAATTGCTTAGGTTATGGAGGCTACGAAACCAAACTTATCTACATTTTTATTATTATCATCATTTTTTTCTTTTTTTTTAATTATATACAATCCCTTTCCCTTAGTTGTCACCTTTAACAAAAAAACATAAATAATGTAATAATCCAATATGCAACCCACAATCATATGTTAAAGTGTGTGTGTGTAAATTAAGGTTTAAAAATACATGTTAAATAAATATATAAGCAGAATTAAGTGATAACAATGCGAGAGTTTGTAAATTTGAATATTTCAAGAAGTATTATGATAGACCTTGTTACGAATGATTACTAAGATGCATCTCAAGAGTCATAAAAGTTCTCCTTACTCTGCCATCATAGTAACAACAATTTTGCACATGCTTTATGAAATAGAAAACATAGTTTTTTTTTTAGCTACTACCCTCTCCCCCCAACTAAAATAAGACATTGTCCTCAATGGTTAAAGGTAGAAAGATAGAGTATAGAAGATATCACCTGAAATAACGAACACTGACAAACCTGAAACACACTGAAACAAATATAAGTAACAACAAGACACAATAATAAAACTAAAAGACACAAAGATTCACAAATGAAGGCTCAAATCCAATCTAAGCTTTTTATGGCTTTCCTTAGTTGACCAATTTATGCGACTCATGGAAGGATCAATTACACGAATGAAATATTGTAGTTGGTCAATCAATTGTTCAGCAGTAATAGCAGAGATTATGATTTATCGTGCAGAAGATGTTAGAAATTCCTATTCCACAGCATGATCAAGAAAAGACAACAACTTATCATAATAACCATTAACATTTAACAAACCTATGGGTTTATAGTGAATGTGCAGTTGGGCCCAAGAGGAAATATGAAAGATCTCTTCCAATGTGCCTAGACCACCTGGTAAAGCAATGAAGGCATCAACATGGTTAAACATTGCATTCATTCGAGCTGACATTGTGGAGACCTGAAGTTCCTCTCTAATTGTTTTTCCAATGATGTCCCCTTGTGCTAAAGCTTCGGGGACGACCCTCAAAACTTGACTACCTCCTAAAAATGCAGTTATTGACACACCTCCCATTAACCCAAGACTGCCACCCCCATACACTAAATGAATCTTTCTCTCAGCTAGCACCTGACCAAGATGATTGGCTGATTCTAAAAACTCCTTTTCTTTCCCAGGACTAGATCCACCGAAAACACAAATACTTTTTATTTGATGACTTGAGGAATTTGCCATTTCTACACACTTCTGTATTTGTTGAATGTATTGGTTGAGTAGAAATGAAAGGAAGGAAGAGAGGATTTTATAGATAAGAAATTGGAAAGGCAATCATACCACCTATATGTAGGCCAGCTAGAGTTTCACACAGTCTCTCTCTCTCTCTCTCTCTTTATTTATTTATTTGTTTACTTTTCAAAAAGCATGTGTATGTATAGATAGTTGTGATTGTGGCTCACATCTTCCCTTGGTTTTATGTCCAAGAACAGCTTAGCATTGTATGTACAGGTAGTTGTGATTGTGGCTCACATCTTCCCTTGGTTTTACGTCCAAGAATGGCTTAAACGCCCTCTATGGGTCGGGGATAGGCTTCCCATCCAGTTTTCTTAAAAACTGGCAAACAGGGTCTTTTTTAGTCAGATTCCCAAGACTAAGTCGATCATGTTTTTTATGGAATATTGGCCATAAATCATGAATTGCACAATGCTTATCTCAACTATGATAAGACTTACGAGTCAATAGAAGATTATTTCAACTATGCTTATCACCTTGAATATGGTGGGCCAATAAAATCCACTTTATAAGATTTCTACAATCCTTTTTTTTGACAAGAAATGATCCCTACATGCCTTAGAGTGATAAAATTTAATGAAATTACTTACCTCATTATCGGGAAAGCATCTTTGAAATATTTGATCAGGACGATAATTAAACAAGTAAGGGTGATCCCAATAAAAGTTTTGCACATTGCTCAAAAATTTTCTTGTCTTTGGTATTCCAGTGAACTGGCAAAATTCCTGAAGCAAAAAAATTGATATTTTTAGCAAACCAAGACATTGAACTAAGAGAAAGTATAGATTCATTAGGAAAGTAATAATTGATTGGTGCGATGTCGGGTGTCGAATCTATTGTCACTTTTAATAAAAGATCCGTATCAATATTTTCGGTGCCTTTTTCATCATTGATTTCTTCCTGATTGGTCATGGCATAAGGAAATGGAAGTGCTGGCAGGGAATCAGTCCTTTCCTTGCAATATTCAGATTCAACCCCTTCCTTACCCTTAGAGATTGACTCATCATCTTTCTTATAAGGTTCAAGAGTGGGTTTTTGAATAACCTTACCACTGCGAAGAGTGATGACTGATTTGACTTGATCCATGTGTTGACTTCCAGAACTACTTGCATTTGCATTGTATTGCCCCTTGGGATTTTGCTGTGGTTGAGATGGAAACTTACCTTTCTCTTGAAAATTGAGAGTAGATGTGAATTTTGCAAGAGTATCTTTAAAATATGTTATGCTTTGAGCAAGTTGAGTATTGATTGTCTCTTGCTTTTCAATGAATGGATACAAAGTTTCCTCAAAATTTCTTGTAGGAGGTGGAGCATAAGGAGGTGCATATCCATGATAATTTTGGAAATTATGGTGTGCTTGAAACTGTGGTTGTGAAGTTTGTGCATTGTCACTCTTCCAACTGAATTTTTGGTGATTTCTCCAACCAGGATTGTA
>NW_011500140.1:275902-328166 GCF_000495115.2 Populus euphratica | reverse complement strand
AATGAAATTGAAAAATAAATATTCAAAACAAAATATATATAGCAATCAAAAGTTTGAGGATCAAATTTGATATAATCAGCAAATAATGACATTTCTAAACTTTTCACAACTTTCGGAAAGTGTTTTCCTCCCAAATTTTTCAGGAAAACACTTTCCTGAAAATCAAGCCAAATTTTCCTTTGACTGGAAAGTGTTTTCCGTTTATCAACTTTCCTAACAGCAAACAAACACAAGAAAGTTTGGAAAGTGATTTCCCAGAAATCACTTTCTGCAAAACAAACACAAGAAAGTTTGGAAAGTGTTTTCCTGGAAACCACTTTCCGGAAAACAAACACAGTTAAAAAGGAAAACACTTTCCTGAAAATTAAGCAAAATTTTTTTTTGACTAAAAAATATTTTCGTTGACCAGAAAGTGTTTTCCATTGACCGAAAAGTGTTTTTCATTGACTGGAAAGTGTTTTTTGTTGACCGGAAAATGTTTTCTGTTGACCAACTTTTTTAATGACAAACAAATACAAGAAAGTTTGGAAAGTGGTTTCCTAGAAACTGTTTTCCAGAAAACAAACATGGCCTAGGAGTTGTTTGTCATTGTCTTTCGCGATATATATATATATTACTCGTGTATTTTAAAAATGATTTTTGATATAAAAAATATTAAATTAATATTATTTTTATTTTTTAATTATTTTAATATAAAAATAAAAAATATTTTAATAAATTTTTAAATAAAACACATACATACAGTTGCTCTAGCTCCATACATGGGGAGCACTTGTTCAGGCATGAGTTGCTTAGTTGTGTGTCACAGTGGGGTTCATTTTTTTTTTGTTTTTATAATAAGAGATTTTTGGACTAGCTTATATATATCATGATTTATTTTTAAATTTACTAAATATTTTGTAAGTTTAATAAAAAGGTAAGATATCACGAGAGTAATAATAATAAATATACATATAAAAATTTAAACCTATAATGCAAAAATAGAAAATTTTCTATCAAAATTGCTAGGCCACGAACCTAGATGCAGGGTTCATTTTTATTATTATTATTTTGACATAATTAAATTTGACTATATCATCATAATTTTTTTTTTTATTATAATTATTATTAACTATTTAACTTGTGTTTCGTTATCAATTGAATAATATTTTTTTATAATAAAAAAATAACATTAACACAATAAAAAACAAACTTTTCAAATGTGTTTTTTTACAATAAAAAATATAAATAATAAAGCTTATGCATATATTTAATTAAATAAATTAAGAATTATATATTTTAAAATATTACAAAAAATTAAAGATAAAAAATAGTGATGAATATGCCAAGTGAAGAATGATAAAAATATCATGTATAAAAATAATAAAATATAAAAAAAACTTTTTCCAATAAAAAAACTCAAAACTTACATATTTTCCACGGCAATAGTACTCGCTACAGTGAGAAGATTGGAGAACAATTTAATTATACCATTTTTACCGTAAAAGTTTGTTTAAAAAATATCAAGAATTACATCTTTTTCACCACTACGGTGAAAAATTTGGAGAAAAATTTAATGGTGTCATTTCTATATTAAAAATAAAAAAAAATTAAAAATTACATATTTTTCACCGTTATAGTACCTGTTACTGTGAAAAAAATTAGAGAAAAATTTAGTTGTGCCATTTCCACCAAAAACAGTGTGTTAAAAAAATTATAGATTTACCACCGTGAAAAAATTAAAGGAAATTTTAATTATATCATTTCTACAATAAAAATGTGTTTATGTGTGCGTGTAATAATTATGTTTGTTTGTATTATTTGTGCTCTGTTTAAACAGCACTAATAATAATAATAATAGATATATATCCATGAAAAATACTTAAACTAAGATTTAGATAATTTTCATATTTTCTCTTTTTCCAGCCTAGTATCAATGTTTTATTTCTTTTATCTATATATGAAAAGAGAGACCCAATATATTTTTAAATTTTTTATTGGATGATAAAATATTATTGAAATGCATTAATTGACACATAAATAATTTAATTATGGAATAATTTTAGAATTACATCAATTTTACTATTGTATATAGTTACGGGTACTAAGGGGTTTATATACGTCAAACCTTCAAAGTTAGGGTGGTACCTTTAATTTTATGACAATTGAATTGTTGTTATTTATTGTTAGATAATAGATTTTTTTCAGGAATTTAAATTGTTAAATAAAAATTTTAAATATAATTTATAATATTTTTTAAACAAAAATCCTATAAATTTGAAACTTAAATATACTTACACTATTTTATATTTATTTTTTATTAAATAAATAAAAATAATAATATTTAAATTTGTAATCGTTTAAGTATAAAGATTTTATATCTTAATTCAATAATACAGATATATACAAGTTTTAAACTTAAAATATTTTTATTTAAAAGTATATATTAGACAATTATATAAATTATAGTTTAGAACTTCAGCTAATTATTTACATTTTTTAATTAAATTGATTTTTTTAATATTTACCCTATACATTATTAAATTCATTACCAAAAAAAGAATTCCATCATAAGATATTACTAGGAAAAAGAAAGATTTATCTCTTCTTGCTTGTTAGAGTTATACTGGACGAGGCTCCGTTATTCATAACCCTTTTCTCTGAACTATCGAAATTACTTCGAATGTTTCCAAGTCGTCCCCTATACCGGTGTTCGGGGCTCTCCGTCTCAGCAACCAAGCTCAGTGGAAGTGTGCCCTGAGAGTGATGATTGTAGGGACCATATGATGAATTAATGGTCCAAATTGCAGACTATGCATGACCCATATGCTTATTTTTTACATTATTAAACTAAGTGGCTAAACTAGATATCATAAGCCATAATTAAAGAAAGAAAGAAAGGTGAAGGAAAATTAAGTTAAAGGTAGACCTCCACGAGAAAGCATAGGCAATTAAGGAGTGTTGCTGGTCATAGCAAGGACAAAAGGAGTAATGTAATGCACAATGTTATAATGTGAAATAAAAACGAATCCAATAAGTATTTTTATCAATTAAATACAATATCTTTTCACAACATTATTTTTTATTAAAGGAACAATCTAATATTTTTATCAAAGATTCCACATCATACCCGAAAGAGCAAAAAAGAAGAATAATCTTATTGATTTGTCGCAACCTACTACTAATAGCGGAATATTAAATTTGTGATCAGCCATGGATATGCCCGGTATCTCCCATTATTGCATGAGACATAACCTTACCAAATTTCTAACTCTTTGTTCCCTTCTACCATACTATTATTCAAGAATATGAATTTATCTACCATATTATTATAGCACTAGAGGATTTAGTGGTTAACTGTAAGATTTGTAAGATTTATCTTGTAACTGTCTCGAGTTCGATCTTTTTTGTACATCTGTTTGTTATCCCTGTTATTTCTGCGGTGTTTTATCTGTTTCTTAAACTTGTAGGATGTTCAGTAGACTGTAAAATTAGTTATGGTATGCACAAGCTGGCCCGGACACTCACATAAATTAAAAAAAAATGAAATCGTAACCTGCAAAAGAAAACCATAAAACATACATAATATTGCTTCTCGTGCACCCGTTTAATAACAAGATATGTAAATTAACAATTAATTGGTGGGTTTTAAATATTAATAGACGTGATATGTTAGAAATAAGACATATTACGGAAGTGCTTCACTTACTTTATGTTTCTTTTTTGTCCCCTCTCCTGCTTATTTCATTATTTTAATTTTTTAAGAACATAAATTTGATTCTAAACAATACTAATTTTGACCAACAAACCTATAATTACTCATGACATTGATATGGACCACACCAATTCCATTATAAGGACTTACTCATGATATGGACCGATAAAGTTGTGAAAAAACTTAACATAGAAATGGATTTTTCTGACTAATAAATTTGACAAATGTCGATTCTGCAAAACAAGACCCTCGTGAAAAGAAAAACACTCTTATACTTAAAATGAAAATAGAATGAAAATAGTGTTTTTTTGGTGTGCAAAGAAAGATTTGTGTGTTCTCTCTTGTTAAATGTGTTGTTTCTATATTAGAGATACGTAGAGAAGAGAGTGTTCCTAGTGTCAATCCTGAGTTCTCCTGTGTGGAATCAAGCGTTCAAAAATCCTCCCTTACCTTGGTTGGATTGAATTTCTTTCAAAGAAAGTGAAAAGAAATAAGTTCGTCAATTACACTTGGTGGGTAGTATAAATTACTTTGTAGGTGGCACTTTGTTAGGTAATAATAGAGGTAGCACTTGCACATTGGTGCAGGTGATGGTGACATGTAGCACGTAAATGATACAAAAAAATATTGTTGCTAGGTAAAGTAAATTTGTTAAATTTATAATATAAATTATAAAATTAAAATATTTTTATTTAAAGTAAATTAATAAAATATATAAAAAATTAATAAAATAAAAAAATAATATTTTTTAAAAATTAAGTTAATCCAGATATTAACTCAAGTTAAAATATAATTTTTTCACTGGTGAGCTCTATTTTTTGGGCTGGTTCAGGTAAGGTAAAGAAAGCTCCATGACAAACTGGGTTAAGGTTTTTTTTTTTTTTTTTTTGGTTGTTCCTATCTCACCTGGTTTAGGTTTTTTTTTTTTTTTTTGTTGTTGTTCATACTTCAACATCCCTCAAAGTCATTCATAGCATTTTCATGTTATGTTAAATAAACCTAGATAATAATTTTTTTAGGAAGGATTTGTGATCCTTCTAAGGCAATTGTTCACGTAATGTAGAGATAAATAAACCTTACCAGTAATCTAAAGATAATTGGTCACGGGATCTAGAAATTAATGAAGCCATGAGACTTTTTCAAGAAAATTTTATGGAGACATTTTATTTTGGAGACATGGAAATATAGTATATATATTTATATTATTACTATTACTATTATATTTTATTTTATATTTTTGGAAAACATCCAAAATACAATGGAGATATAATTTTGACATTTCTCTTATCTCATGTAGTCAATCATAAGGATTGTTTTTTATGTGTTTATGTTGTATCTCATCCTTTATAAATTCTTAAAGATATTTTTGAAGATCATTCTTTCTATCTTCTATTTGAGTTCATGAGATTCTTATATGTCATGTTCATAGTCATGATTAAAATGAAAAAACTTATTGGGATTTTTTATATTTGAATCACCTTTCATTGATATGGTGATAATGTTTCTATGTAAGGTGAGATTTCTAGTTGAGATATTAAAGTTATAGTAAACCAAGTATGGGCTTTACAACATACTAAGAAAACATACTAAGAAAGATCAATGATAATACCTATATTGTCAATTTATCAGGTAATATAAGTATTTATAAGTATTTTAATAATTTTAATATTTATTTTTAATTTAATAATAAACCACTATATTTAAATTTAGATTTAGATGTTGATCGAGTTCTTTACAAATAAAGAGGATCATTATTAACATCTAACCTATATGTTTATAGATTAATGGAATATTCAGATGAGTTAAATGCATTTTTTTTTAAAATAAATCTTAATTTTATAATTTAATTGGGCTAAATTTTTTTGAGTGCTTTCTACAAGCCCAATCCCCCATGAAATTGGTCTAGAAATGCTACCTGAAGTTGTTTTCATACTCAAAATAGACTTGAAAGTTATTATTTCATTTTTTTTTTAATTTTTCTTGTTAATTTTTGGATTTCTTCCCTTTTCAATTAAGATCGGTTTAGTTTACTATTTAAATAGTTTTGTATGATATTTGCGTTAGACTATTTGACATTTAAAACTTATCAAATCAAAGTTTTCTTTACAGTTTAACTACAATTTGAAGATTCATGAAACCCTGGTTTCTTTCCTTTTTTCACTATACATTATGTCACATTCCCTCCATTATTAGATCTATCCATGATCAAGATCGTGCTTCTTACTTGACATCTCGTGTGTTAGGTGATCACTAGATAATGCTTATAATTGAATATTAATGCAGTAGAACAAGAATCTCACTATATATCTTGAATAAGAAATTAGTGTCTTTTGAGTAACTAAATAATGTCTATAATTAAATAATATATCTTGAACAAGCATCCCATCACTTAGAAACACGATCATCTACATGGTTTGTTATTATGAGTTCTCCCTTTCATAATGAAGTCTCTAAATGAGATGCAGTGAACACATAAATATATGTAGACTAGCAGCAAGCAACCAAGCCGTCCATACCATCACCGACAGTTCGCTAAGCATTAATATGGACCGAAGCTCTGAGATACTATCGATAGCATAGGGGACCCAATGGCATAATGAAAATCTCGGACACGCTTGCTTGAGAAGAAAGGTCTGTGTTTGTATTGGGATTTGAAGCATTCGCTCTTCATCGCGAGGCGTGTCCTAGCTAGCTCAAGGTGAATCTTTAGTTCAAGAGATGAAATAGATCACATTCACATGTGCTAGATTTTAATAGCAAAAGGAGTGATGATTAAGTCAAACACGAATACATTCGCTAGTTTACGGGATTTTTTTTAAATATTTTATTTAATTATAAAAAATATAACTTAACTAATCAAATCTTGAATTTATTTTTTAAAAATTATTAATTTAAATTTTATAAAACTCAAAGTTATTAAAAATTTATATAATTATTAATTTTATAGCTCATAAAATTAATCAAAGTGTATATAAACTAGTTTGAATATCTATATTAATGTAAAAAAAATCTTTTTTAATGGATAAAGTCATGTATGCAATGAATCATATCGACATTTTAGCTGACTAAGGTACTGGTTAGCAAATTTGGTCTTCAAGTTAATTATCATCGTGAATCAAAATGTAATGAAAGTCTGCAAGAAAAAAGCTTCCCACGAAGGTGCAAATAAAGTCATGTAGATGAGGCGACTAAGCCAAGTGACAGAAATATAGCAAAATGATTTCGGGATCAAATGTAAGTAAATTAAGCTTTTTTATTGAAAAAACATTAATGACTTTAATTCTTAGAATGATTTTGTGAACTCCATTAAGTAAAATTAAGTGCACAGTTTGTGTTAGAGTGATAGATGTGGGTGTGAGCCTGGAAATATGATAGAATATCTTAAGCATTTAGAACTGTTGCTTTCCTTTTGTTATCCTTGGATTTCCTGCTTGGGTGTCATTTATGTCCCCATTCTCTCTTTCTTCGCTAGGTTTTGTTTGTTATGTGTGTGGACACAAATGGACGGTGGAAGCCATGTTTGGTGGCAGCCATGTTTGGTGGCAGCCATGGTTGGTGGCAGCCATGGTTGAAATTATAGTCAAATGGTAGGTGCCTAACTTGCCCACCATTGTTGAACAATCATCTCCCTCCTCAGCTATAAATAGAAGATGTATTGATAGCTGAGACAGACCACGAGATAGAGAGAAACACAGAGAGAGAGCTAAGGGTGAGAGTTGAGTTGAGTTGAGAAGTTTTCTCCTCCTCCTTGTTTTGTTGTTTGTATTGCTCTTGAGCTTGATTAATACAAACCAGTAGCTCCGTGGAGTAGGCAAGTTGCCGAACCACGTAAATTTGTGTGTGTTTGAATGTTTGGATCTCCTAACAACTGGTATCAGAGCTTGTTCTTGAAAGTTCTTGAAAAAGAGGGTGTTTGATCCAAACTCAAAACTCAAAACTCAAAACTCAAAACTCAAAGTTCTCAAAACGTGTTTTTGAACATACCACCGTGAAGAGGACGACGAGAGGAATCCACTGGTGAAAACCCGGCGAAAATCCGACGTCCTGCATGCCCGCACGCGCCTACACGCGCCACCACCAGGACTGCCCACGCGCACAGACGCGCGTCACGCGCGTCACGCGTCTTCCTCGCCAATTCCTGCAAATCGGCACTGCCACGTCAGCAGCCACGTCAGCCGTCCAGCACAGTCAGCAGCTGCGCGCCCCTGCCACGTCAGCCGTCTGACCGGTCAACCAGCCACGTCATCCCCTGCCACGTCAGCGACACGTCAGCCGAAAATCTCCGCGGATCTGCCACGTCAGATTAGGTGGGCCCTACATTGCCTACGTGTGTGACACGTCATCCTGCCACGTCAGCATATCTGGGTTTTGATCCGGTGTGGCGCAGTGACTATTCCTCCTGCCACGTGGCTTCATCTGCAGCGTCCAATTATCTCAAGTTTTGATTGTTTAAATCGGAGCCATCCGAAGTCCGATTTAGGTGATCTCAGTGTCGTTTCCAGCATTTTTGGCCATTCCGGACACATCTGTAAGGTCAGATTTTTGAGATTCAAATCCGAGAAAGAGTAAAAATGGCTGATGAAATAAAGGCTGCAGGAATTGAAAAATTTGATGGAACTGATTTTGGATATTGGAAAATGCAAATTGAAGATTATCTATATGGGAAGAAACTTCATCTTCCTCTGTTGGGGAGCAAGCCAGAAAACATGTCAGAAGAAGATTGGCAAATTCTTGATAGACAAGTCTTGGGCATTATCCGGCTATCATTGTCAAGAAGAGTTGCTCATAATGTTACAAAAGAGAAATCCACAGCAAGATTGATGGAAGCCTTGTCTGGGATGTATGAGAAGCCATCAGCAAATAACAAAGTGCACTTGATGAAGAAGCTGTTCAACCTGAAGATGACAGAAAGCACCTCTGTTACACAGCATCTTAATAATTTCAACACCATCACAAATCAATTGTCATCCGTTGAAATTGAGTTTGATGATGAGATCCGAGCACTTATTTTGCTAGCTTCACTTCCAAGCAGTTGGGAAGGTATGAGAACAGCCGTAAGCAACTCAGCTGGAAAATCCAAATTAAAGTATGATGATATCCGAGACCTGATTTTAGCTGAAGAAGTACGAAAAAAAGACTCGGGTGAAAGCTCAAGTTCAGGTTCAGCTTTCAACATCAACACTCGAGGAAGGAGACAAGACAGAGGCTTATCCAGAGGCAGATCAAAATCCAGGTACAGAAGCAAAAGCAAGTTTGGACCCCGGAAGCAGGTTGAATGTTGGAATTGTGGCAAACCTGGCCATTTTATGAGGAGTTGCACAAAACCAAAGAAACCTGAAGCTGATTCTGCAAATGCCACTACAGATGAGGTACAAGATGCTTTGATCCTTGCTGTACATAGTCCTATTGATGATTGGGTTCTTGATTCTGGAGCTTCATTTCACTGTACTCCACACCATGAAATGATGCAAAATTACACTGCTGGAAATTATGGGGTAGTCTATCTGGCCGATGGACAACCATTGGAGATTGTGGGTATAAGAGATGTGCAAATCAAGACAGTGAATGGATCTACATGGAACTTGCAAAATGTAAGGCATGTTCCTGAACTAAAGAAGAAGTTGATCTCGGTCGGACAACTTGATGATAGTGGCCATTCAATCCTTTTCTCTGGAGGAATGTGGAAGGTATCAAAGGGAGCAATGGTTTTGGCTCGTGGAAAGAAAACCGGCACCCTGTATATGACCACAAGATCAGCAGATATAATTGCCTCTACTGAAGCAGAAAATCAGGCACAGCTATGGCATTGCAGACTCGGCCATATGAGTCAAAAGGGGATGAAGATACTTCAGTCAAAGGGAAAGCTGCCAGAATTAAAAAATGTTGATCTAGACATTTGTGAAAGCTGTGTTCTCGGAAAACAGAAGAAGCTCAGTTTCTTAAAGGTTGGCAGGACCTTAAGACCAAGAAAACTAGAACTGGTGCACACAGATTTATGGGGACCAGCTCCAGTAGCATCCCTTGGCGGTTCTCGGTACTATGTCACTTTTATTGATGACTTTAGCAGAAAGGTATGGGTCTACTTTCTGAAAAATAAATCTGATGTGTTTGACACATTCAAGAAATGGAAGGCTATGGTTGAGACTGAATCAGGCTTGAAGCTGAAATGCTTACGATCTGATAATGGAGGAGAATACATTGATGGAGGTTTCAAGGAGTATTGCGCTGTCAACGGTATCAGAATGGAAAAGACAGTTCCAGGCACACCACAACAGAATGGTATTGCTGAACGGATGAACCGGACCATCAATGAACGAGCTAGAAGCATGAGGTTGCATTCTGGGCTACCTCAAACATTCTGGGCTGATGCAGTTCATACTGCAGTTTACTTGATCAACCGTGGACCATCAGTACCTTTGGAGTTCAGACTGCCCGAGGAAGTCTGGAGAGGAAAAGAAGTACAGCTTGCTCACCTAAAAGTCTTTGGGTGTGTTTCCTATGTGCATGTAGACTCTGATGCTCGCAACAAGCTGGATGCCAAATCAAAGAAATGTTTCTTTATTGGCTATGGAGATGAAGAATTTGGATTTCGGTTCTGGGATGATCAAAACAGGAAGATTATCAGAAGCAGGAACGTGATCTTCAACGAGAAAGTTTTGTACAAAGACAAATCAAGTACAGAACTAGAGATAACTGATTCAGATACGAGTCCACAGAAATCTGAATTCATACAATTAGAAGGGCTTCCTGATGTTACCACTCAAGAGTCCATACAAGACAGTTCAAGCACTTCAGTACCCACCACTTCTACACAAGATAGTGCAGAGCCAAGTGAACCAGCTGTTCGCAGGTCTTCCAGGACTATAAAGCCTCCACAACGGTTCACACTTCTACTGAATTATATCTTGTTGACCGATGGTGGTGAACCATTAAATTATGAAGAATCCTTACAAGATGGAAACTCGAGCAAGTGGGAGTTAGCCATGAAGGACGAGATGGAGTCATTGCTGAAGAACAAGACTTGGGAGTTAACCAAACTGCCTGAAGGAAAGAAGGCCTTGCAAAACAAGTGGGTCTACAGAGTAAAGACCGAGCATGACGGAAGCAAACGGTTCAAAGCAAGACTTGTTGTAAAAGGGTTTCAGCAAAAGAAGGGAATCGACTATTCTGAGATATTTTCTCCAGTTGTGAAGCTTACAACAATCAGAGTTGTTCTGGGGATAGTAGCTGCAGAAAATTTACATCTTGAACAATTAGATGTAAAAACAGCATTTCTTCATGGAGAATTGGAGGAAGACATTTACATGCAACAACCAGAGGGGTTTGCAATACCAGGAAAGGAGAGTCAAGTTTGCAAACTAAAGAAGAGTCTATATGGTTTGAAGCAAGCTCCAAGACAGTGGTACAAGAAGTTTGATAACTTCATGAGTAGTACGGGATACACAAAATGTCAGGCTGATCATTGTTGCTATGTCAAACATTTTGACAACTCCTATATCATTCTACTGCTATATATGGATGATATGTTAATTGCAGGATCCAGCATGGAAGAGATTGACAAGCTAAAGCAACAGTTGTCAAAACAATTTGAAATGAAGGATCTGGGAGCTGCTAAACAAATACTTGGCATGAGAATCATCAGAGACAAAGATAAAGGGATACTAAAGCTTTCACAGGCAGAGTATGTCAAGAAGGTTCTCAGCAGGTTCAGTATGGATAATGCTAAGCCAGTATGTACATCTCTGGGGAATCATTTCAAGCTCAGTAAAGACCAGTCACCAAAAACTGAGCTAGAACGTGGATACATGGACCAGATCCCATACGCCTCAGCTATCGGCTCCTTGATGTATGCCATGGTCTGTACTAGACCAGATATTGCCCATGCAGTGGGAGTTGTAAGCCGATATATGAGCAATCCTGGAAAGCAGCATTGGGAGGCAGTGAAATGGATCATGAGGTACTTAAAAGGCTCATCGGAGACATGTCTTATTTTCACAGCTGGCGGTTTGAAACTTGAAGGCTTTGTAGATGCTGATCTAGCAGGAGATGTTGATAGCAGAAAGAGTACTACAGGTTATATATACACTCTAGGAGGCACTGCTGTTTCTTGGAGTTCTACCTTGCAAAAGATAGTTGCTCTTTCAACGACAGAAGCTGAATATGTTGCAGTTTCAGAATCCGCAAAAGAGATAGTATGGCTACAGAGTTTCCTGCAAGAATTGGGCAAGATGCATGGAAAGGGTACTTTGTATAGTGACAGTCAGAGTGCAATCTTCCTTACCAAGAATCCAGCATTTCACTCCAGAACAAAGCACATACAGATCAAATATCACTTTATCAGGCAATTGCTCGACAATGAACAACTGTTACTTGAAAAGATCTGTGGAAGCAAGAATCCAGCCGACATGTTAACCAAAGGAGTTACTCTCGATAAACTGAAGTTGTGTAAAGCTTCAGTGGGTCTTGAAGATTAAAAGACAGACCTAACACCATTTGTGTCCAAGTGGGAGATTGTTATGTGTGTGGACACAAATGGACGGTGGAAGCCATGGTAGGTGGCAGCCATGTTTGGTGGCAGCCATGGTTGGTGGCAGCCATGGTTGAAATTATAGTCAAATGGTAGGTGCCTAACTTGCCCACCATTGTTGAACAATCATCTCCCTCCTCAGCTATAAATAGAAGATGTATTGATAGCTGAGACAGACCACGAGATAGAGAGAAACACAGAGAGAGAGCTAAGGGTGAGAGTTGAGTTGAGTTGAGAAGTTTTCTCCTCCTCCTTGTTTTGTTGTTTGTATTGCTCTTGAGCTTGATTAATACAAACCAGTAGCTCCGTGGAGTAGGCAAGTTGCCGAACCACGTAAATTTGTGTGTGTTTGAATGTTTGGATCTCCTAACATTGTTTACTGGTTCATGGTGTCTCAATGATATTTCAAAGAAATGTAGAACGCAAAAATAAAAAAAATATTTTTTTATTTATTGATATTTAGTACAATTAAAACTGTATTATGTTTTTGTTGCGAATTTAATTTGAATGTCTGCTTCAATTAAGATGCTTTTGATCCAATAGAATTGATAGTATTTTGAATAAAAACTTGCTATTTCTAGTCTATTTATGCAAGTTAAAGTCTTCAAGGTTAATATATTTATAAATAACTTAAATTAAGATAACTAAAACTAAAATTGCATATCTCAATTTCTCAATTTGATCAAAGTTCAAATGAAGCAACCTTAATTAAGGTTGCAAAGTGGTAAAACTATAGTTTCATGTTCCCAGCCTTTTAATTCAATTCAAATAAAAAAGAAAGAAAGAAAAGCATTATGAATTGACTATACAGATTACCATTCATTGTAACAGTGTAATTATCAATTTATGCTTTCAATAAAAAGTAAGCAAACATGCTACTAAGATGAAATGATATTTTTCTTCGATGCATTTATTATTATGAGATTATAATCATTTATTATTATGAGATTAATTATAGATAAATTAATCTTTTCTAATTTTAATTCAATGTGTAAAGACTTTATTAGTTTTAAAAATTATTTTTTATAAGAATATTGATAAGGGAGAATTCAATTTTTTTAGATTTTAAAATCACAATATCAACATCATATCACCTTTAAAGCAAATTATTACTAGCTTTTTTGTATTTTTAAACTTATCTCTAAGTAATTATTAAGTTAACTTGGAGGTAATTTTATCTTTCAATAAATATAAATATTATTTAAAAATAAAAAATAATACTAGTGGACAATATGCTAAGCATTGTCTCACCTCCAAACATCATCTTTAATAATGGTATTAGAAATGACTTGCTATGATCTTTTTGGTGATATGTGCATGTATATAGTAGTGTGGTGGTTGAGTTCTAGTAGATTTTTTTTCTTTCCTTGCCTCTTTTTGTTTTTTTTTCTCGTAAAAAATATATGTTTTTTAATCTGATTTAGTTTTTGTTTTTTTATTGTTATTTATTATTATTTTTTTCTTTAATTTCATCCATTATTATTTAGTTTTACTTTTTTAATAAAATTTTATTTTTATTATTTTTTTATTTATATTTTATTTTAAATTTCATCTCCCATCATTTAATAAAAATATCAAACACTTACTAAGTTAAAGAAATCATTCGAAGCTCCCCCTCCCAAATAACCATTTCGAATGTTCAACAAAACCATGACAACATACGAGAATTGACCTCTGCAATAGTGGATACCGCTACCTTGACAATATCTTGAAACAAAGAATTAAAGGACAGGCAATATATAATACTGAATTCCTATTGATTTCCCTACCCATAAGACTTCAAATCATGATATACACGTGTTCTTCAAGTAATCTGCAGACTAGCAGTTGAAGTGACATGATAAAAATTGCGGTGGTGTTTTTTCTACACAGAATACGAGTGAGGCAGAGCGTAGAGGTGATTGGTGATCATATGTAAGTGGTGATTGGTGATGATCGGTACGGTAACCAAGCATTCTGGAATTGCATTAAAATCTGCTGCCATATGGAATGAACTGATTTTACTCAGATGAAATATAGCCCCCATTTTTGTATAAAAATACGCAGAATTAAAACAGAAAGCGAAGGTTTTTGACCCTGCACCAACCAGCAATAACACCTCAGACTAAATGCAGAATTAGCATTCCAGTACTTGGCTAGCGGCAAAGAGGATTGTTTCTTTTTATTGTATTTGAATTCGAGCCTAGCGTGCACGCTTGTCATCCTCGCGATGCCTTACATGTCTACTGGATTTGCAGGGTATTCAGTGGACCATGGGGATTAGTCGTGGTGCGCACAAGCTGGCCCGGACACCCCATGTAAATAAAAAAAATAAAAAATACAGAATTAATTCATTCTTTATTGTTCATGATGTATGTGAATAGTGGAGAGTTCTCCAGAGTTCTCCACTATTCTAGATATTGCCGCCAAGCCGAAAATAAATGAACCGGTTCTAGTATAATCTATTTTTTTTTTAAATCTAGAGTGTTTTTTAAATAATTGTGATTTTTCCATGTATTTTTTTATCAATTTTACTTAATATTAATTTGAATTTTTATATTATAAAGATATAAATTAAATATTAAAATACTTGATTTTTATCAAAATATTATAAAAAAATTATAAAACAAAAACAATATCTTATTTTCATGCATATGGCATGTTGGACAAGCTAGGAATTACATACAGTATTTTCTAAAAGAAATATCAACAAAATAAAACGGATATTTTTTTATGCGTCTTTTCCTTTGGATTTGATAGTAAACCTTTTGGATACCAGGCATGGTGGGCAAGCTAGGAAGTGCAGGCAGCGTGGGCTTGGGTAGACACGGTGGGGTTGTGGGCAAGGTTGGCAATGGGGGCTGCGGGAGACTTGGGGTAGGAGGCAAACGTGGCAGATTTGGTACTGAAGGCAGAGGTGGTACTTGTAGAAGATGGCGAGCAGCTAGGATAGCATGGACGTTTGAAAATGACAGAGCAATGAAGAAAATGAGAATGAAGCACTTGAAAGAGGCCATCTTTAACTGCAGAGCTTTCTTGCACACACCTTCAGTGAAAAACTCTGTAGTGATCTGCGTCAAAAATAAGATCGGTATTGGGCTTATATAGTTTAATTTGTGATTTTCATAGATTTGGCCACACGTCCACATATATTAGGTGATGAGTGACCTAGGTTTGGTTAGGAAAAAAGTTGAACCCATTTCCCTCAAAGTTATTTGGTAGTTCATCTTCTCAGCGAGTTGTCTTCAAAGTCCACAAATGTAGTTGTGCATGAACTATATAATAACTACATCGTAGAAACAACCAGGTCAAAACGATGCTAATCTGCATTGATGGGCTATCTAACATTTGAGCTCTAGAGCACAGCACAGTGGAAGATGGATGTGATGGTGAGCTAACCGAGAAACAGAAGTTTTTCTCTTCTATATAAGTCCAAGGCAGATCTTGTTTTTCTCATTCAAAACATTACGAAGCCTTTACAAAAATTTTGAGGAGCGATAACATCTACTGGTGATGGCTTATTTCAAGTGCTTCATCTTTTGTTTGTCCATTGCTTTGGCCGCCTCAGGCATCAATGTAGCCTTGGCTGCTCGCCATCTCCTCCAATTACCACCTCTCCCATCGGTGCCAAATATGCCCAAGCCCACATTGCCACCTTTGCCTACCATCCCAACCCTGCCCACAACCCAACCATCTCTACCTAAACCTACACTGCCTCCACTTCCTAACTTACCCACCATGCCAAGTGTCCCCAAGGTTAATTTGCCTCCATTGCCAAGCATGCCTTCACTCCCTACTATCCCAACCACAATTCCCTCCATCCCATTCCTCTCCCCACCACCTGGAAACTAATTAATTATCCTTGATTATGATTATATACCTTATGAGCAGTGGTCTATTGCCATTGCATTGATCCTTTTATATAGGGAGTTGTGGGAGTTATTCAGTTGTTTGTTTCTGATTTATTTTCATCTATTTGAACATTCTCGATTCCTGTCTTATATTTGTGAGTTTGTGCCACTGGATTACTTGGATGTAGTTTGAGATTCTGCTATTTATATATACATGAATTTCTTTTCACTTTTGCTGCTACTACATTATCTACCCAAATCTTAATTACTCCTTGTTTGTGATGCTAGATGACCTTCACCGCCACGTACATATGCCCAGCTTGGCAAGTTTCTTTACAATTTAGAGCTGTCTAATTTTACACCATGTATCTTCGCAATATCTCGGATGTCCCATGGCAGTTTGTAATAGAACTTGTGCAAAGCAAAATAAACCAAGAAAATTGAGAAAAAACTATTGCGTGATATATCATTAATCACTGAATCGAAATGAGGAAGATTATAAAACAGAAATGGAAAAATGGTTTACTAGTGGAAAAATTGAGAAAAATATTTTATTTTTTTATTTGAGATTACAAATTTATACGTAAAACATACTTCTTATATTAAAAAAATAGTTTTTTTATATAGACATTATAATAGTTAGATTTTTACTGATAAGATAAAAATCTCTTTATAAAAAAGAATTTTTTTTAAATCTTAAACGATAAATAATTAATAAACACCCTTTAAAATTATATAAATATTTATTGCCTTGAACCCCCAATGTAAGTTAGTTTGATCTTTAACCTCACTGTATTTCCCCCCATTATCATATTTTCTGGAATCATCTTAGGTAAAATGCAGGCCAATTGGTTTCTGTACATAGGAACAGGCCTGCCTCTGACACATGATGAATGCTGGAATCCATCAATCCAATATTGCTATCTAGAAATGAAGACGTGCAGGCTATATCATATTCTTCACTGCAAATTGAATCTTCTTCTGTGCACAAACGTTTCCTTGTCTTGTAAGTTCTCTTGGGGATGTTCATCGATCATCTATGGTTGCGCAAAATATTTCTCGCCGATCACTGCGTATGCCACATTTTCACTCCATCATTGCTTGACCTCAAAGAATGCTTGCAGCTATCTTTAGATAATTATTTCTGCTTGTTGACTAATTATTTCTGCTTGTTGACTAATTATATGTTCCATTCAATTTGGCGCCAAAGCTAGTTATGTTTAGCTTCCCAGCCTCCTAAATATAAAATCCCATTTTGCAACATATTTGGGTTAATTTGATATTGTAAATAAACATTTTCAACCCGAGTTATAAATTTTATTACATTACATTAAGTTTTATATTTTATTATATAATTAAAAAGAATTTATAATCAACTAAATACTAAAAAATAAAATTTAATATTAAATGATATAATTAAATAAAAATAAAATATCAATAAAACTTAGAGGGCTAATAAAAAAAACTCAAAAGTGCAGGCTTGAGTGACTTAGCACAACTAGTTATATTAGAAAAGGGTCTAAATGCATTCCAGCGCTTGGCCTAGCGGTGGAAGGAGCTTGTCTCCTTCCACTGCCATGGGTTTGAGCCCTGACGTGCACACCTGTCACCTCCGCGGTGTCTTACATGCCTACTGGGTTTGCAGGGTATTCAGTGGGCCGTGGGGATTAGTCGTGGTACGCGCAAGCTGGCCTGGACACCCCACGTAAATCAAAGAAAAAAAAAAAAGGGTCTAAACATGTGAGCTAGGATAGAAACATGTGAGCCTAGGATAGACTATGCAATTGGGCTAGTAATTTTTTTCTTTCAATAAAAGACGAACAACTTGTTATATATACCTTTTTTTGAAAAAAAATAATAATAAATAATAGGTTGTTTGCTACTATATACAAGCTATCATTTTCTTCTCGTAATCCGACCACCACAAGGTGATTGGAAAATAAAAAGATATGATTTTTTTACTTAAAATTCTATTTTTCAATCATTGTTTACATGAAAACATGAATAACCCTAAAATAGACTAATAAACAAAAAACAACATGAATGGATAGAACTTCTCAAACTCAAATCTACCATGTAAAACAAGGTGAAAGTTGAAAAATGCCACAATAAAACTTTTTTAATCAAATAGAATCATTTGATATCAAAATTAAATTTTTTAGGTTAAAATCAGTGTCAATCAACCACTTTTTTCTTGTTATTTTCAACCAAGTTTTTTTTTTTCTAACTTAGAGACTGAAACAATATAGAAAATGAATTTTCAGACCAAAATAAAAATGATTGCTAATGTATGGTTCATTATATGTTTTATCTTTATTTTACATGATGGTCCTTTAGCTTTAAAATTTGTATTTTTATCACAATTTAAAACCTTATTTTTTTTTAATTAGACTACATGGTGGTATGACCAAAAGAAAACAAAAGGTATGAACATGAAAGAAAGAAAAAAAGTTAATTGATTTACTGTTTATAAAACAGTGAAATCGACCCTGTCTTTTAATTGTTTTATTAATGCTAATATATTCTACAGCACAACAGTTAAACTGGTGACTGGTGATCATAAAATTACAAAAACTAACAGCATAGACACAAGTAACGATTAAATAAAGAGACTAGAGCAATCAACGCAATGCGATCTTCCAATATTAATGCTAATATATTCTACAGCACAACAGTTAAACTGGTGACTGGTGATCATAAAATGACAAAAACTAACAGTATCGACACAAGTAACGATTAAATAAAGAGACTAGAGCAATCAACGCAATGCGATCTTCCAATATGTATACGACATAAGTCATCAAACATGTTCCAAAGCAATGGTAATATTCCAAGTTCTTTCTCATATGGAGATGAACATGTTCCAAGACTTAATTTCCATGTGGCGGGGATAGGAATGGGATAGAAGGAATTGTGGTTGAGATAGTTGGGAGCTTAGGCGTGATTGGCCATGAAGACTGAGCAACTACTACTAGAAAATTGCTAAATAAAAATAAAAATATCGAGAGAATATTTTTATTGATAAATTATTGATATATTTTACTGAAAAATATATTTCATCGGTATTTATCAAGAGATTTATAGTGGGAAACCAAATAATTAAAACAAAGCAAAAAAAAATGATATACTATTTTTACTAATATAATTTATTTTTTCGGTAAATTCATTAGTAAACTGTGAATACAGTTCATTGTATCAATTGCAAAGGGAATCTCTAACAAAAAATTTTATCGGTATTTTCTAGAGAGCTCTGGAACTATTCATCTCCCAATTATACTGGTAATTACTATTTTTTACAAACAAAATCATTGACATATTGAAAAGTCATCAATGTTATTTGATAGTTTTTAAAACATTTTTGTTTAAATTAAAATTTTAAATTAAATATTACAAACTAAATCACCAATGGATTGAAAAGTCATTGGTGATATTTGGTGGTTTTCTGAAATTTTTTAATTAAATTAAAAATTTAAATTAAATATTACAAATAGAATTACCAATGAAATGATTAAAAATATAAATATTTAATTATTCATTGGTAAAACTATCAGTAAAAAACCTAATAAAAAGCCTACAATCCCTAATTTCACAACAGACAGAGCTCTTTTCTTGTTTTTCTTCTTCTTCTTCCCCATATGTAAAAAACATCAATATTTATTTTTTTCTTTTTTCTTCTCTCCTTGACTTCTTTTTTTCTCCTTCATGCTTACGTATGTATTATTCTTTTTCTTTTTTTCTTCTCAGTTTTTTTAATTAATATACTTGTAACAACATTAAGATAAAATTTTCTTTTTTCATGTTTTTTCACTATATTTGTTATTTTATTTTATTTTTAATTATTTTTGTTCTTAATAATTGTATGATTATTGTTGTAGGATTTTTTTCATATGATTTTTCTTTTTTTTTTCAAGCATTTTGAGTATTATAGAGTATTGATTTATATTAATTTAATTATTTTTTAGTTTTATAAAATAATTTTTTTAAATATTTATCAATAGAATTACATACAATATTTTTTAAAAGAAATACCAACAAGATAAAACGAATATTTTTTTGTGTGTCTTTTCCTTTGGATTTGGTAGTAAACCTTTGGGACACCAAGCATGCTAGGTGTCGCACGTGTGCGGCGTCGCAGCGAAAACATCCCCCCGTAAAATTTATCTTATGTTGCAAATGTGGAGAGACAAGGAATTCTTGTCTTTTATTAATGGAAAAATAGAATGAGAGTCGCCACCTAATATTTTGGTCAGTAGGAACCCTAATTGGTCTCAGAGATCGGGTACGGGGACTGGTTGCGAAAGGAAAGGTATTAGCACCTCAAATACGCCCTACCTAAGGTAAGCTGCATTGTTTTATTGTCTGATAAAATCTAAGGTCTTGACAGGTTTTCTAGTTGTTGGTCCGTCTATGGTTTAAGAAAAGTTCTTCTCGGTAAGGAAATCCTTATCTTATCGAATAATTTTGACGACAAAACAAAGAATTTAATATCCAGAATACATCTTACGTATAACGTTGTAACTCCATATATTAAATAATTTTTTCTTGAAATTTTTGAAATATTGGCCTAGTTCTCGTGACTTTAATAAATTGGTTATTAAAGCCAAAATGCATGCTGATACATATTTTTGAAATTTTCTTTGTTATATGAAAATACAATATGAATTTTTTATATATATTTTTGAGAGAATTGGCTGTATATATGAAAAAAATATTTTTTTATTATTTTTTAAAAAATATCTTGACGAAAACCAGATATTTTAATAGCGAATTTGTATCTTTACAGTATAACAATACAAACTAGTATTGATTAAAATGCAGTAAAACAATTTGTAGAAAATCACAAATTTTTTAAAATAATTTTTAATAAATTTATTTATTTATTTTTGTAACTGAGTTGGACCGGCTCAAAAGAAAACTGGGCTAAAACCAACTGAAAAAAAAAATCAGACCTACTTTCTACAGGGCTAGACTGTCCAGCCCGAAGGAACAATCACAGTAACTAGCTAATTATATGTCCTTCGCTGCATAACGTGAATTGCTCACGTTCTGCATGCAAAGGAAAACAACAGGGAAGAGGGGACAGAGAAGGAGAGAGGTACCTGGAATGAGTGATCGTGGCTGCTGTCTCCGGTGATTGCTCACGGTGGCGCTGGGTGGCGACGGGCGGTGGCTGTTTTTTCTTTTTCTCCTCTGCTTCTCCCTGCTTCTTCTTCCTCTGGCTTTTCGCTTATTCTACTGCTCCTCTAGTTTCTTTCCTTTCTCTCCTCTGGTGCTGGGGAAGGAGAAACCGATGGTGATGCTGAGTTTCGTCTGTTGGTTTCTTGCTTCCTTGACCTTCTCTTCGTCTCTTTTCTTGTTACCAATTCCTTGTTCTGCTGCCTCTGGTTCTTGCGGATGGTGCTGTAGAAAGGTGAAGCAGATGGTGATTTGTTTTTCTTATTTTTCTCTGCTGGGTGGACCTTCTCACGCCGGGTTCTTCTTGCTTGGTCTGGCTCCTGTGTGATTTTCCAGATTTTATTCCCTCCTGTTGCCCCTGTTCCTCCTTTTTCTTGTTCGTTCTTCCTTTGTTTTTGTTTTTGTTTGAGTTTTCCTTTCCCTTCTGCCTCCTGTCTCTATCGCCTCCCCCTCTGTTTTTTTTCGCTCGTCTGTCTCTCCCCTCTTCTATCTGTCTCTCCTCCTGTGTTTCCTCACTGTCACCTCTCCTCTCTCGTTTCTTTTCTCCTCTGTCCTTTTTTTCTCCCTTTTCCCCTCTCTTTTCTTCTGTCTTCTTCTCCTTCTTTTATAGGCCAGAGACAGCCTTGTGCTGATAACGGCCGGCTTGTAATCTGCATGTAGCGGGATAACAGCCATAAAACATGCCCCATAATTGGAGCAATTTGCTGCAAAGTATCCCTGTTTTACCGCTGACAACGGCTTTCTTTGAAGGAGACAATAGATAGAACTCTTTAAGGAAACGACACCGTTTCAAAATTTCAAATGAATATTTTCGATTCGGTCCTTGGCTGTTTTTGAGAATTTTGTAATCAAGCCCTCGGATGAATTATAATTGGATCCCTTGATCTTAACACTTTTCTGGTTTGGTCCTTGGTTTCAGATTGTTTCAATTAAATCCCTAATTGGCCATCAAACTTCAATAATTATGCAATTAAGCCCATGATTTGACCAAATCAACTTTTCAAAATTATAATTGGATCTAGAACTTTAATTTTTTCTAACAAAAGCCTAAATTGACTTAAAAATCAATTTTCTTGCAATCAAACCCTCCATAAATTCAATTAAACCTTGCATAAAATTTAATTGAGTCCATAAACATCTGATTTTGGATTTTGCTTTCTCAAATTGAATTTTTCTTGTTCCCATGGCTCTCGTCAGTAAAAAAATATACTTTTAAAATTTCAATTCTTGTATTTTTGAACCTCCTCACCAATTTCTGTTCTTTTTCAGCATTCCAACATCCTTTTCTCACTCCTATTATATTTGAATTTCTTTCGAATATTTTTTGATATATTTTTTTTATATTTTGTTATTTTTTCTGTGAGAATCCAAAAATAAATAATAACACTGGGCAAGCTCGGAAGTGGAGGCAGCGTGGGCTCGGGTAGAGACGGTAGGGTTGTGGGTAAGATTGGCAATGTGGGCTGCCGGAGACTTGGGGTAGGAGGCAAACGTGGCAGATTTGGTACTGAAGGCAGAGGTGGTACTTGTAGAAGATGGCGAGCAGCTAGGATAGCATGGACGTTTGAAAATGACAGAGCAATGAAGAAAATGAGAATGAAGCACTTGAAAGAGGCCATCTTTAACAGAGCGTTCTTGCACACACCTTCAGTGAAAAACTCTGCAGTGATCTGCGTCAAAAACAAGATTGGTATTGGGCTTATATAGTTTAATTTGTGATTTTCATAGATGTGGCCACTCGTCCACGTATATCATGTGATGAGTGACCTAGGTTTGGTTAGGAAAAAAGTTGAACCCGTTTCCCTCAAAGTTATTTGGTAGTTCATCTTCTCAGCGAGTTGTCTTAGAAGGATATTGACCCGAGTCTGCACTAAAAAAATTCTATTTTTGGCCTAGTTTTTGTGATTTTTTTTCTTAGTTCATACTTAGTCATATCAGGATTCTCAGCATTCATCATTTTTTGATGTAGACCCGGAAATCCCTTTTGACAAACTAGATTGCTGCCAATTTCTACTATATAAAAAGCTTTATCTCACTTCGACTCCTTCGTCAAAGTTATATTCCTAAACATGTAAATAATTTTAGGCTATTGAATCGCTTAATTTTGATGGTAGAAGTTCAAGATATACCCCATTTGAATATCTAGTATGAAAGCGGGGATTTCTGCGGTAAGAAGGATTTTTGCCCAAGTTTTTAGGGACACAATTACAAGACGCTTAAAGTTTGAAGACCAATTGCAGGCCAATTTGAATCTTTTTTTGGACCAAGGACCAAATGGAAAAGGTGCTAAAATAAGAAAGTTGATTGAAGATAAAATTAGAAAGAAATTTTGCCGGATGAATAGAGATTCGATCAGAAAAGGAAAATAGGTGAACTGATCACGCTTTGCTTTCATCAGAAAAGGAAAATAGGGGGAGTTGATCACGTTTTGCTCTCATTTTTATGGTTGTCATTTTGAGAACCCCTCCCCCATCTGATTTCTTTCCTACACCCTCCATCTGATTTCTTTTCTTTTTTTCGCTGCAAATCCCTGTTGTTTTTCATTTATCATCATGTCTGATTTTTTTAGCTGAAGACCACATTTTTGTTGCTCCATTTCAAAGGGAGTAGCTGGCCTATGGAAGGAAAGAAAAGAGCCACACTATCCTTTAAAACTAGAAAGAAATCAAATGTAAGCACAAGATCAAAATCAGAATATTGCAGCTTTCTTTTTGTGTTTTTTTAACTGCAAATCAGTAGGGATTTGAGTCCTAGGATTAATGCATTAAATCCTTCCTATATAGAGACATATTTAGACTATATATAAGCCCTTCTAATGACCTAACGGGGGTAGAAAAAAAGGAAAGCAGAAAAATAAGAAAAGAGAGAACAGAAAGGAGGAGCAAAAAAAAAAAAAAATAGAAGAGAGAAATGGAGAGAAAGGAACAAAGAAAAAAACAACAGTTTGGAAGGAAAACGCAAGAGAGGCAGGCGACTGGGAAACCAGTTATTTACCAGTATTCAAGAAGGCACGCGTGACCTGTGTCTTTCAGCCTTGGGTTTTTATTTTCTGCAACCAGGAGCTGTAGTTTCTGAAGGAAAATGCAAGAGAGGCTGGCGACAGGGGAAACAAGTTATTTACCAGCACATAGTTGAAATATTTCATCCAATAGCTGAAATATAAAAATATTTCAGCATCTCTATTTTCGTCTGTTATTTTCCAATAGCTAAGGAGGCATCTGTGAGTTGTCTTTCGATCTTTGGTTTTTATTTTCTGCAAACAGGAGCTGCAGGTATAAGCTCTAATCTCTCCTCCTTTGTTATTTTTATACTAGGCATTCGGTTGTAAAGCTGTTTCTTCCCTCTGAATAATTGGTTTATGTTTAGAAAAAACCAACGCTTGCCTATTATTTCTTTCATGATTTTTGAGTTCAGCTGCTGTCCATGTAAAAAGGGTTTGTCTATTCATGTTTAGGAACTTTTACATTCAAGGACTTTCCTTTTGTTTTCCTTATACCTGCTGGAGAATAAATCAGCTGGCCTTTTTTTTAGTGATCGCTCCCAGTTTTATTTTGTACTTTTGTACTTGCTGTCTGTGCATTGAGTTGGCTTTGATTTTTTTTATTTGCTTTAAGCTTATTATTAATCTTAGAATATATATGACGGCTGTTTAGCTTTTATTGTGATTTTTCTTTTGTGTTTAATTGTGATGCTTGTGTTTTGATTAAAAATAAATAAATTTAAAAGTTTGCTTGTGTGTTGCATATAGCTAATATCCTAACATGTTTTGAATGCTTTTTTTATACAAAAAATATTGAAAGTTTTAAAAATATATTTTTGTATGGATTTCTTAAACACAAAAAAAATTGTTTTCTTACATTTCTGGATTTTACAACATGTTTGTAAAACTCCAAAGGATATTGGCCAATATTCCAAAAAATATAAAAATCTTATTTTGGAGGGAATTCATCTATTATTCACTGCTAATGTTTGGATAAAGAAATCCTTAAAAGACGAATATCCAAAATATTATTGAGAATAATTTGTTATTATTCACTGTTAATATTTGGATAAAGAAACATAGAGTGGTAAATATCCAAAATAATTTTTTAGAAATAATAAATCCGCACACATCCTTGAAAGAAGCCTTGATTATAATCAAGGACATTTTAATTTTTTTTACTCCATGGTTTACAAGCCGTGCGAGTATAAAACACTAAGGCAAAAATAGGCTTTTAAAGTGCCCTAAATTTCTAAATTTTTGTCCCTCCTCCTTGCGATTTACAAGTCGCGAACTGTTGAAATACTAAGGGAAAAATGAGCTTTTGAAGCACATGGAATCTCCTTGGATTTCTATCTTAATCAATTTAGTTTGAATCAAACCTAGGAAAACAGATGAGATTAAAAAAACAACAACACCATAGCAATTATAAGGCAAACCAAACATCAAGTAGCTTACCTTAGGTAGGGCATACTAGGAATGCTAATACCTTCCTTTTACACAACTAGTCCCTTGCCTTAGAATCTCTGAAAGACCAGTTAGGTTTCCTAGTGACCATAATACTAAGTAGCAACTCCTTTATTCACAAAAATAGAAAACGACCCCGAAACCAAAATAGAAAACGACCCTGAAACCAATTAAGGAATCACCGCGACGCTGCGCTCCACTCATGAGGATGCGACACCCGATAAGATAAAGATCTTCTTACAAAGAAGAACTTTTCTTAAACCTTAGACAGACCAACAATTAGAAAACATGACAAGACCTTAGGGTTTGAGTGCTAATACATTTTCTTTATGCAACTGGTCTCCATACACGATCTCGAAGAACCATTAGGGTTCCTAGTGACCAAAATAATAGGTAGTGATTTCTATTTTCTCTTTCAACTGATAAAGAACACGAATTTCATTTCTCTCTCTATATTTATTAGATACATATGAGAATGAATGATTGCCGCAAGCCCATTCAAGTGCTATAATTAAGTAGAATTTTTATTTATAAAAAATACTATGGTTTTTTCTTTTCTTTTCTTTTCTTTTCCTTTTTGTGTTATAAAAGTAGATAGAGTTCATCCAATGGAAGGCCAGTTACGAAATTGGATTTTGCAATATTTGAATTTATTGAAAACCACAGTTCACCAAGTGTTTAATTTTTCAAGTAATTAATAGACAAGTGATGAGTCTTGATCTATGATCTACATCGCAGACAACCCAAGTCATCGCACAGAACTAGGTAGGATTCATGAAATACACAAGCTTGAAACTTCAATTTATTATAAAGCTTCTTTAGCGGAAAGCATGATGGGACTTTGGTCAAACATACCCTGACATCAATTGTTCATCCATGGTCAAATATGATCTGCTCTTCGCTAGAGTTTGATTTTATAATCAATATTTTTTTTTGTATTTTGAATTATTTTAATGTATTGATTTTAAAAATAATTTTTAAATAAAAAAATATATCATACATAATCAAATATGAGCTACTCTTCACTGGAGTTTGGACTTACGCATAATCAAATATGAGGTACTCTTCACAAGAGTTTGGTCTTATGATCAACATTTTTATATATATTTTGAAATTTTTTATGTACTGATTTTAAAAATAATTTTTAAAAAATAAAAAAATATTATTTTAATTCATTTTAATATGAAAAACACTTTAAAAAATAATTACAACCACACTCCTAAACAGGTCTGAAAACACTTATATGGCTTTAAGATCATGTTTATTTTTGTATTTTAAAAATATATTTTAAAAAAAATTCAATTTTTTAATTTATTTTAAATTAATTTTTTTTGTGTTTTCACATCATTTTAATGTGCTCATAATAATTTTAAAAATATAAAAAATACTATTTTGATGTATTTTTGAATGAAAAGTATTTTAAAAAATAACTACAACCATATTCTTAAACACCCTGTAACATTATATAAATATTTATTGCCTTGGACCCTACATTTAGTTTGATCTTTAACCTCACTGTATTTGCCCCCATTATCATATTTTCCGGAATCCTCTTAGGTAAAATGCAGGCCAATTGGTTTCTGTACATAGGAACAGGCCTGCCTCTGACACATGGTAAATGCTGGAATCCATCAATCCAATATTGCTATCTAGAAATGAAGACGTGCAAGCTATATCATATTCTTTAATGCAAATTGAATCTTCTTCTGTGCACAAACGTTTCCTTGTCTAGTAAGTTCTCTTGGGGAGGTTCATCGATCATCTATTGTTACGCAAAATATTTCTCGCCGATCACTGCGTATGCCACATTTTCACTCCATCATTGCTTGACCTGAAAGATTTTGGAATTTTTTTTGTTTTTTTATTTTTTAAATTATAATACGCACACACATATATAATTCACGTCCTGCATGAACAGTAGGACGTGAATTACATTTCACGCCTACTTTTCATGCAATGAACAGTAAGAAGGGGAGGAAGGGAGAAGAAGAAGAAGAAGAAGAAGGGGAAAGAGAGAGAGAGCAAACAACCAAGCGTGGTGGTGGCGGTCGTAACTGGTCTGGTTGAGGATGGTGGAAGAGCTGGTGGTTGTAGCGGTAGAGGCTAGCATTGGTCACGGCTGGAAAAAGAAAAAGTTGCAAAGGAGAAAGTCTGCAGCGGGGAGGAGGAAAGAAAGGAGAGGAGAGAGACACGGTGTCTGATCTACCACTGGTAAACATCTGTTGATGTAGGAGAAAGGTTTCTATGGTGGAGCTGGCAGTGGGAAGACTAGTGATGGTGTGCTGCCGATGGCTGCAGCGGTGGAGGGAGAAAGAAAAATAGAAAAAACAGAGAGAAAGCGGCAGAAACTGGGAAGAGGTTGATTTTTTGGCTTGTTTTGGACTCGATTTTCTCCACTCTCCGGCCATGAAATCCACCTTTATTTAGGCAGTGGAAGAGGGCAATCTTTTCTTCACTGAAGAAAAATTTCATCCCTTGATTCAGTTGGGAAGGATCCCAACCATTAGCTCAAAATAGGTATCATGAGTTGCAAAATCTGCAGATAAAAACTGACTGAGGTGGCCTATTTAAGCTGTCACCTGAGATGATAAATTATCATTTAGCCTGAACTGATCATATGGGGATCTAGATAAAGTGTAGAGGATCATTCTTGTATAAGATTTGTCAAATTTAGTTGATGTTAGGTATATTAAATACAACTGCAAATTAGGTAACTATATCAGCTTTTTCAGAAAAAAAGATAATGAACAGTGCTGATTTCTCTTTTGTCAAAATTTATTTATGTCCTTTCTCTTGTAATTGCTTTCAATTGAACCTTAATTGACCCTAAAATTTTTTTATTTAATGCAATTAAGCCCATAATTTCAATCAATTAACTTGGTAAAAATTAAATTTGGTCTCTTAAAATTTCAATCTTCTCAATTAAGCCAAAATTAGGCTCCCAAACTTAATTTTTCACCAATTAAGCCCAAAATAAAATTAATTTGACCCATTTAAAGTATATTTAAGTCCTTGCACTTAATTAAATCCTTCAATTGGACCCAAATTAATTCTTAAACATAATTAAAATTTAATTTGGCCCATGATTAAATCAATTTGGCTTATTAAAAATTTAATTATTTCATTGGACTCAATTTTTATGCAAATTCCTTTAATAATCATTCAATTTAACCTTGAATTTGCATCGTTCTCTATTTTTGGGTATAATGGGGTACAATTAGGCCTTGAATTTCCTCAAAAAAAATTACAGCTTGATTTTTTCCTATTTTTGTGGCCCTTCTTTATCTGCTTTCTCTACATTGTCACCCTTTATTTTATTTTTTGATTTTGATTTTTGAAAAAATTAATTTTTGAAGAATAACCTAGAATTGGGTTATTATAGTTGCCCCCCTCTTTACAATGCTTATGATAGAAAGTTACGAGACTTTAGATGGTAAGCATTTGTAAAGAAGAAAAAGAAGAATGAGATGATGGGTTCATCATATTAAAAAATGATGAATCCTTTTGAGGGCTAGAAAGCGCACTCAGAGTAAAAACTGAAGATTTTTCTTTTGAAAATTCAGAGATTTTGAAGTGGTTGAATAGTCATAGGTGACCTACCCAAAGAAAATTAAAAAAAGGTTTGTTTTTTTTTTTTAGATGGTCTTATTGTAATGGGTGACCTACCCAAATGAAAAACGCAAAGATTTTTCAAAAAGGTTAAAAATGCAAGATTTTTCAAAGTGGTGAAAAATACAAAGATTTTTCAATGTGGTCTTGTTGTAATGGGTGACCTACTCAGATGAAAATTTTTGGAGGTGGTAAGAAATGCGAGGATTTCTCAAAATGGTTTTCTTGTAATGGGAAACAGGCTTAAAAATGGAAGATTTTGAAAAGAGTTTTCGAAGAGGTCTGATTGTGATGGGTGACCTGCTTAGGTAAAAAAGATGAAATGTCTTGAAGAGACAACATGATAAGGCTTGAAGGCGCAATATTCAAGAGATGGAAGCTCAAAGGAGCGTTTGAAAAGAGATAGGACTAGAAAGGGAACAAGGGCAGAAAAGCACACTTAAAAGCAGGTAGGGTTAGAAAACACAGTACCTGAGAGGTGATGGCTCAAAGGCGCACTTGAAAGGAGGTAGAGTTAGAAAACATACCACCTAAGGTGTGAGGGCTTGACGGCGCACTCAAAAGGAGGCATGGTTAGAAAACGCACTACACAAGGTGATGGCTTAAAGGCACACTTAAAAAGAGATAGGGTTAAAAACACACTACCCAAGTTGTGAGGGCTTGAAGGCGCACTCGAAAGGAGGTAAGGTTAGAAGACGCACTACCTAAAGTGGTGTCTTAAAGGTGCATTTAAAAAGAGATAGGGTTAGAAAACACACTACCCAAGGTGTGAGGGCTCGAAGGCGCACTCGAAAGGAGGTAAGGTTAGAAAATGCACTACCTAAGGTGGTGGCTCAAAGGCGCACTTAAAAAGAGGCAAGGTTAGAAAATACACTACCTAAGGTGTGAGGGCTCAAAGGCATACTTAAAAGGAGGTAAGGTTAGAAATGCACTACCTAAGGTGGTCGATGGCTCAAAGACACACTCGAAAGATGGTAGGGTTAGAAAACGCACTACACAAGGTGAGAGGGCTCGAAGGCGCACTCGAAATGAGGCAAATGAGGCTAAAAGCACACTATCTACATAATGAGGACTCAATAGCCCATTCAAGGATGAAAATAATGCAACATGATCAATATACATGTATGCTTACTTGAGAAATATAAGTCCCCTTTTCTTTGTATGATTTTTGTCTCCTCAAAAGCTTGAGTCTCTAATAACAAGTTTTGATGGCTCTTTTCATTATTGCTTACTTAAGTCATACCTTGTGATCTTGACCTCTAGAAGGGGTATGGCATCAACATACTTCTTTTTTTACAAACCTTTATCTGAAGGGTTGCCAACTATGTATAATATCTCATATTTTCTTAGAAAATAAATCATAGAGCCAATCCTATATGTTTTGGTTGATAGCCCCTAGTTTGATCATAGCTCCAAGTGTTCAATTTGGGTTTTTCCCTAGGGATGAGGCTATGTGAAAAAAGATTTCGTTATTTACAAGGAATTGATTTCACAAAAAAACTTTTGGAATTTCAAACTTATTCCAAATAAAAAAATCATTTTGATGTTTATTTAAAACAAACTTATCCTGGAAAATTCAAGTGATTCTTATGGATAGGTTTGTATGAGTATTTACAAATTTCATTTTGCTTTTGGTGAAGTGAAGTGATGTTTGATTGGTTAAAAGGTTCAAGCTTCAATTTGAGGGTTTTAAAGAACTAGTTTTCAAAGCATTCATTTTGCATGTATAAATAATGACTTGTTTCACATGGGAAAGCAAAGTCTACCGATCTAGATTGCCTGCCTTTGATTAGAAAAGGTTTGATTAGGCATGTATCATAGGCTTTGGCTCTTAGCTTTGAAGAAAAAGGATATTTATAGGCTCAAAAGGTGTTTAAGGGATTTCAAGATTAAAGATCACTAGTGCTTATATCCCCAAACCTTTTTTCTTTTTCTTTTTTGGTCCATGGAATTGATTTGCAAAATGATCCATAATTCCCCTTCAATGTTAGGCTTTTTCTTCTTTTGGTTTTAAGCATCATTATATTAGTGTTTTATTTGGGCACTTTCGATCATTGAGGATTTTTCATGCCCCCAGATTTGTTTGGGCACTTTTAGTCATTAAGGATAGTTTTTTTTGTATTTGCTCCCCAATGTAGGGTGTGATCCTAGCTAAAGTTATTTTTTCAAGAAAAAGTTATTAGACTCAAAAGGAGACTGCAAGGGATTTTTAGCATTGTGAAAGGATGATCAAAGATGGCTTCTTCATTTCAAATGCATTCATTCAAAATCGGTAAGCTTTGCTTTCTCATTTGCGAATATGTAAAATGGTTTATTCAAGCAGTCAAAACACAACTTTGAAGTTATCTCATTGTGTTCGGGTTGTCTTTTAGGTTTTTTTTTTTAAGTGTTAGGATATCACTTGAATTTTCAGAACTTGTTTATTAGAATAAAAACCAATTTAATTTTTTTTATTAAAACTTTGATTTCCCAAGAATCCTTTGTGAAAACATGGGATCATGCTTTTTTTGGAGAGAGGAAAAAAAGGGAAAATACCAAACAATTCTTGGTGTAGTGAATACAGGGTGTGCTCAGTGTGTTATTTGCATGAAACAACAAAAATAAAGGCACATTATGAACAAATGATCTTATTAACAAGAAAAGCTCATTTGACAGAGAGTCTTGTGGCATGACAAAATTAAAATAACTTTGCAGACATGATCAAATAGAGGAGGTTATTAAGGGCAGACTCCATTCTCCCATCTTGTGGCAGAACTTCATCCTCTATCCTTGAGAATACACACTACCTTGTTCACATCCAACTCTTGCCATCAATGATTTAAGGTTTTCAGAGCATTCTACCTTTAATGTATTTACCAATCCAGTACCTGAAGCATGATTAGGTGGAGGGTTCGAAATCATGTCTGGAGTTCCTTTAAAGGTTATCTATCCAGCTTTAATTAAATGCATGAGCCTTTTTGTGAAGGCACTGCAAGTATGAATGTTATGTCCTATAGCGCCAGCATGGTACTCGCAAATGAGGTCGGGCTTGTACCAGTTGGGGTAAGGTGGTTATAGAGGCGTGAGAGGTTCGGGAGCTACATGTCCAATGCTTAATAAATTTTGGTACATCTCATTTAAGGGTAGCGGTAATGGAGGTAGCTATTTTTGGATTATTTGGTGTCTGGTTTGAGACTCAGGTTTTTTGGTAGGAAAAGAAGAATTGAGATTGATATTGGCAATTTGGGGTGAAAGGATGGAGTCTGGTATTTTTTGAATAAGTTCTTCCTACCCTCAACATAGTCAACCTCTTTCTCTTAAACTTCGAAGCCCTCTTTCTCCTAACCTTCGAAGCCCTCTTTCTCCACAGGTGCAGAGATTCTACCACTCTTTACTCTTTGCTTTATGCGTTCAGCTACTGCCATAGCATTAGTAAATTGGTGCGCCAAACTACCCATCACATGCTCGTAGTATGGCTTCTTGAGCGTGTTGGCAAGTAGAGTCACCATCTCTTTATCCAGTAGTGGAGGATGTACTTAAGTAGCTAGATCTCTCCATGTTTGAGCATATTCCGTTATGCTTTCTTTATCCCTTTTCTTTAGATTCGATAAACTAGTTCTATAAGGACTGATGTCCATATTATACTTGTATTGCTTCACAAAAGCATCCACCAAGTCTTTTCATTTGTGAATTTTGGTGTTGTCCAATCTCATATACCAGCTCAATGCCACCCCACTTAAACTATCTTGAAAAAAGTGCATCAATAGTTTTTCATCATGTACTACTTCTACCATCTTATTGCAGTAAGATTTGAGATGAGTCATAAGGCATTGTGTTCTAGTATATTTGATGAACTCAGGAACATGAAACTTTTTTGGGATAACCATATTTGGGACCAAACACATTTCTGCTGCCCGTATTGGATCGTACAAGTCTACCCCTACAATGTCTCTAATTCGGGCTTCTAGTGCTGCCACTTTATCAATGTCATCAGATAACTTGGTTTTGTGGGACTCATTGGCAAGTGCATCTATGACTGTAGGGGCTGGTGTTGGAGTTGTTGAGTGCATAAATGTTGGATGGTGTGGAGGTTCTTGACCATGTTCACTCATTGTTTCTTCGGGTTGAGCTGTTGTTGGAGGTTGGATAAAAATAGCAAGCTAGTTAGAAGTACCTTCACTAGAGACATTTCTAATAGTTTGCTCGAGTAAGCTAGTGAGGTGAGCCATGCTTACTTTCAGAGACTCTAACTCTTCTTGGAAAAAGGCATCACGGTGGGCATGCTCTTCATCTTCCATGTTTCTTGCTTGTAGTCGGGTGTTGTAGGCTCTTTGGGACCTATATTTCAACCTATTGCATGTATAGATGTTATTTACAATGGATTAATGTATGTGTATGGATGAAATATATGTCCATGCACATTGGGTATGAGTAGAAAAAACAACCTGCAAAATAACTACGTAGGGAGTTCATGTTCTAGGTCACTACATGATAGGTAGGCTTTCTACCTAGTTCTTAAAAGGGTCTATGAACTACCCAATGAACACCTCACATGAAGGTAGTATAGGGGTTTACAAGAAATGGTTGGGGCATAGTGTGACCACCATTACCGAGTAATCACTCAGCTCATAGTTGGATGTTTCACCAATTTAAACACTGACTGAAAGTCATGAGATAGACCGCTACTCCCCACTTAACCTAGAATTGGGTTTTTTTTCAAAATTAAAATGCATGCTAAAGTAGTAAAAATACAAGCTAAAATTAAAGAGTAGTAAAAACGAAAACAATCAAACAAGCAAAGCTTAGTCCGACCAGACAAGGTGATCCCCAATGGAGTCACCATCCTGTCACTGGGTGCGAGCCGGCGCTACGTCGTTTGTCGACAGCTAAGGCTTTTTGCCGTGCCTCTAGTGAGGTGTTATATATTGGAAAAGGGTTTTGGATTTAATCATAAAATTATGATTAATGTTTAAGAGTCGCTACCTAGTATTATGGTTACTACAAACCTATTGTTTGCGAGAGTCTAAGTAAGGGACTGGTTGTACAAGTGGAGGACGCATCGCCTCCAGTACACCCTACTTAAGGTAAACTGCATTATTGTTTAATTGTTTTTTTTTCTGAGTCGGGTATATGTTGATCTTTTCTATGGTTCAAATAAGATTTATCTATTTGAGAGTCCCTACCTTATTGGGTTAAATCCTAACCATTCTAAAGTTTGAATTTTAGCATTGCATTTATTTACATCTTGTATGTTTAACACTTGAGAGTATACTTTATTGTGTAATTTTACACCCCACGAATATTAAAGTCTACATATGGATTCTAAGAAAAAAAAGATTAGAAAACGATTTTTGACATGTTGGTCAAATTCTAATGGATAATCATAAACTAGTTACAATATCCATTTTTGGATTGTTTTTAAAACATGAAAAAGATGCAATTTTTATTCATTAAACATGTTCCAAAGCAATGGTAATAGTCCCAGTTCTTTCTCTTATGAAGATGAACATGTTCCAAGACTTAATTTCCAGGTGGTAGGGATAGGAATAAGTGCTGGGGATAGGAAAGGGATAGAAGGAATTGTGGTTGACATAGTTGGGAGCTTAGGCGTGATTGGCAATGGCGGTTGAGTAACTACTATTAAAAAATTAATAAATATAAATAAAAATATCGAGAGAATATTTTTATTGGTAAATTGCCGATAGATTTTACCGACAGAAATATTTTATTGGTATTTATCAAGAGAATTATAGTGGAAAACAAGATAATTAAAACAAAGCAAAAAAGCAATGACATACCATTTTTACTGATATAATTTATTTTGTCAATAAATTCATTGGTAAACTGTGAACATAGTTTATTGTATCAATTAAAAAGGGAATCACCAACAGAAACTTCTGTTGCTATTTTCTAGAGATCTTTGAAACTATTCATTTTCCAATTACACTATTAATTATTATTCATTACAAACAAAATTATTGATGGATTGAAAAGTCATCAATGTTATTTGGCAATTTTTTGAAAATTTTTTATTAAATAAAAATTTTGAATTAAATATTAAAAACTAAATTATCAACGGATTAAAAAGTTATCGGTGATATTTGACGTTTTCTAAAAAATTTTGATTAAATTAAAAATTTAAATTAAATATTACAAAGGGAATTACCAATGAAATGATTAAAAAAATTAATATTTAATTATTCATTGGTAAAACTATCGGTAAAACGCCTAATAAAAAGCTTACAATCCATAATTTCACAACAGACATGGTTGTTTTCTTCTTTTTCTTCTTCTTCTTCTTCTTCTTCCCCATATGTAAAAAACATCAATATTCATTTTTTTTTCTTTTCTCCTCTCCTTGACTCCTTTTTTTCTCCTCCATGCTCAAGTATGTATTATTCTTCTTCTTTTTTTCTTCTCGGTTTTTTTAATTAATATACTTTATGATTTTTTTTCTCTTCTTAACTTCACTCGCAACAACATTAAAATAAGATTTTTCTTTTTTCATGTTTTTTTCACTATATTTTTTTTAATTGTTTTTGTTCTTAATAATTGTATGAATATTGTTGTAGGATTTTTTATATGATTTTCTTCTTTTTTTTCCAAGCATTTTGAGTACTATAGAGTATTGATTTTATATTAATTTAATTATTTTATAGTTTTGTAAAATAATTTTTTTTAAATATTTACCGACAAAAGTACATACAGTATTTTTTTAAAAAAATACCAACAAAATAAAATGGATATTTTTTTATGCTGTCTTTTCCTTTGGATTTGGTAGTAAACCTTTGGGACACAAGGCATGGTGGGCAAGCTAGGAAGTGGAGGCAGCGTGTGCTTGGGTAGAGACGGTTGGGTTGTGGGCAGCGTTGGCAATGTGGGCTGCGGGAGACTTGGGGTAGGAGGCAAACGTGGCAGATTTGGTACTGAAGGCAGAGGTGGTATTTGTAGAAGATGGCGAGCAGCTAGGACAACATGGATGTTTGAAAATGACAGAGCAATGAAAAGGAGAATGGAGCACTTGAAAGAGGCCTTCTTTAACAGAGCGTTCTTGCACACACCTTCAGTGAAAAACTCTGCCGTGATCTGCGTCAAAAATAAGATTGGTATTGGGCTTATATAGTTTAATTTGTGATTTTCATAGATTTGGCCACTCGTCCACATATATTAGGTGATGAGTGACCCAGGTTTGGTTAGGAAAAAAGTTGAACCCATTTCCCTCAAAGTTATTTGGTAGTTCATCTTCTCAGCGAGTTGTCTTCAAAGTCCACAAATGTAGCGGTGCATGAACTATATAATAACTACATCATAGAAACAACCAGGTCAAAACGATGCTAATCTGCATTGATGGGCTATCTAACATTTGAGCTCTAGAGCACAGCACAGTGGAAGATGGATGTGAAGGTGAGCTAACCGAGAAACAGAAGTTTTTCTCTTCTATATAAGTCCAAGGCAGATCTTGTTTTTCTCATTGAAAACATTACGAAGCCTTTACATAAATTTTGAGGAGCGATAACATCTACTGGTGATGGCTTATTTCAAGTGCTTCATCTTTGCTTTGTCCATTGCTTTGGCCGCCTTAGGCATCAATGTAACCTTAGCTGCTCGCCATCTCCTCCAATTACCACCTCTCCCATCGGTGCCGAATATGCCCAAGCCCACATTGCCACCTTTGCCTACCATCCCAACCCTGCCCACAACCCAACCATCTCTACCTAAACCTACACTGCCTCCACTTCCTAACTTACCCACCATGCCAAGTGTCCCCAAGGTTAATTTGCCTCCATTGCCAAGCATGCCTTCACTCCCTACTATCCCAACCACAATTCCCTCCATCCCATTCCTCTCCCCACCACCTGGAAACTAATTAATTATCCTTGATTATGATTATATACCTTATGAGCAGTGGTCTATTGCCATTGCATTAATCCTTTTATATAGGGAGTTGTGGGAGTTATTCAGTTGTTTGTTTCTGATTTAGTTTCATCTATTTGAACATTCTCGATTCCTGTCTTATATTTGTGAGTTTGTGCCACTGGATTACTTGGATGTAGTTTGAGATTCTGCTATTTATATATACATGAATTTCTTTTCACTTTTGCTGCTACTACATTATCTACCCAAATCTTAATTAGTCCTTGTTTGTGATGCTAGATGACCTCACCGCCACGTACATAAGTATCATGAGCAAGCCACATATGCCCAGCTTGCCAAGTTTCTTTACAAGTTAGAGCTGTCTAATTTTACACCATGTATCTTCGCAATATCTCGGATGTCCCATAGCAGTTTGTAATAGAACTTGTGCAAAGCAAAATAAACCAAGAAATTTGAGAAAAACTATTGCGTGATATATCTTTAATCATTAAATCGAAATGAGGAAGATTATAAAACAGAAATGGAAAAATGGTTTACTAGTGGAAAAATTGAGAAAAATATTTTATTTTTTTATCTGAGATTACAAATTTATATATAGAACATGTCGCACCAAACATTGCAGAGGCCTTAAAATTTTTATCTTTGGAAAAGAATGAATTTCTATCATCTTATTCTTTGATGTGAAATGATATTTTTTAAAGAGTCGCCACCTAGTATTATGGTTAATAAGAACCCTAACTGGTAAAAAGAGATTCTATGATATGAGACTGATTATTCATATGGGAAGATATTATCACCCATTGAACGTCCTACCTAAGGCAAGCTGCATTGCTGATTTTTTCATAAATTGCTAATATTTTGTTAGTTTATGCTATGTTGGTTTTGCGTGTAATATTCCTGACTTTGATACCAGTGAATATTTAAATAAGGATATTTCCAGCTATGGCGTTAGTAAATATTACCCAGCTATGAAACAAAAAAAAAATTAAATTAATATTTTTTATTCCTGACTTTAGCGTTAGTGAATAAATAAATCTAATAAATTTATTTTTACGCATCACAAAAAAAAAATCTAAATCAGTATTTTTATTCCCAACTCTGACGTTAGTGAATAAATCAATAAATTTATTTTATTTTATTTTTGCATGCACATTTTTTATTTTTATGTAACTAAATAAAATACAATGAAATAAATTTGAATCAAAATTTTTATTCTGACTCTAGTGTTAATGAATAAAAAAATTCATATTTATATTTTTTTTACTCACATAATTTTTATTATTTTTATTTTTTGTTTACATTTTTTGCCCAGCCCACATGGGCAACGGTGACATTTCAGCAGTAATAGATTCCACCAACAATGGTGACATTTCAAGCAGCAATGGACATTTTCATTTTGACCCCTGAACTTTGAAAATTTAGCAATTGGACCTCTAAGAATTAAAAATTTCTTTTAATTTTGCCCCTTTGGATTAATTTCAATTAAATCCCTAAATTATAACATTATTTACAAAACAGTCCTTAATTCCTGAATTGTTCAATTTGGTTCTTAATTAATTCTTTTAATTTTGCCCTTTTGGATTAATTTCAATTAATTCCCTACATTATAACACTATTTACAAAACAGTCCTTAATTTTTGGATTGTTCAATTTGACCCTTAATAAAATCTTTAACTTTTAATTCTTTCAAAATTGATCAATTAACTCTCAAATTTAATAATTACATCCCCAAACTTTAAATTTTGTGTTGTCTTAACCCCATTGTCAACTATATTTAATTTTTATTATTTTGTTCAAAAATTAGGTCATGAGAGTTGCTCCCTCTTTATAATACTTTCAATACAAAGACATTGAAAAATTTTATTTTCTTGAGCTTTGTGTAGTAAATTTATAAAAAAAAGTAGAAACGTGAATATTTTTTTTTAGTCTTGATAACTTCGAAAACATATGACTTTTACAGAGAGAACAGGTCATCTAGAAGATAGACCATTTTTGTTTTTTTTTTTGTTTTTTTTTGTTTTTTTTAAATGGATCAAATTGTTTTGGGCATCTGACCCGATTATAAAAGAAACGCAAAGAATTTCACGAGTGGTCTAATTATTCCAGTCGACCAGCTCGATAATGAATAAAACACAAAAAAAGTTTCGCGAGTGATCTAATTGTTCTAGGTGACCTGCCCAATGATTGAAAAATACAAGGATTTTTAAGTATAGTCACATTGTAATGGGTTACATGCCTAGTAGAAAAATATAAGGATTTTTCAGGATAATACATTGTAATGGGTTACCAATCCAGATGGTCACATTAATGGGTTACTTGTCTAGTGGAAAAATACAAGGATTTTTCAGGATGGTATTGTAATGGGTTATCTACCCAAATAATCACATTGTAATGGGTTACCTGCCCAAATAGTCACATTATAATGGATTACCTGCCCAGTGGAAGAATACGGGGATTTTTTAGGATGATATATTGTAATGGGTTACCTGCCCAGATGGTCACATTGTAATGGGTTACCTTCTTAGTGAAAGAATACAAGGATTTTTCAGGATAGTACGTTGTAATGGGTTACCTGACCAGATGGTCACATTGTAATGGGTTACTTGTCTAGTGGAAAAATGCGAGGATTTTTCAGGATGGTATTGTAATGGGTTACCAACCCAGATGATCACATTGTAATAGATTACCTGCCTAGATGGTCACATTATAATGGATTACCTGCCCAGTGGAAAAATACGAGGATTTTTCTAGATGATATATTGTAATGGGTTACCTGCCCAAATGATTACATTGTAATGGGTTACCTTCCAAGTGGAAAAAGACGAGGATTTTTTAGGATGGTATTGTAATGGGTTACCTACCCAAATGATCACATTATAATAGATTACCTGCCCAGACAGTCATATTATAATGGATTACCTGCCTAGTGGAAGAATACGAGGATTTTTCAGGATGATATATTGGAATGGGTTACCTACCCAGATTGTCACATTGTAATGGGTTACCTGCCCAGAGAAAAAAACACGAGGATTTTTCAGGATGGTACATTGTAATGGGTTACCAATCTAAATGGTCACATTGTAATGGGTTACCTACCCAATGGAAAAATACGAGGATTTTTCGAGATGATATATTGTAATGGGTTATCTACCTAGATGGTCACATTGTAATGGGTTACCTGCCCAATCAAAAAATATGAGGATTTTTCAAGATGGTATATTGTAATGGGTTACGCACCCAGATGGTCATATTGTTATGGGTTACTTGCCCAAATAATCACATTGTAATGGGCTACCTGCCTAGTGGAAAAATACGAGGATTTTTCATAATGGTATATTGTAATGGGTTACCTGCCCAGATGGTCACATTGTTATGGGATGCCTGCCCAGTGGAAAAATACAAGGATTTTTCAGGATAGTATATTGAAATGGGTTACCTACCCAAATGGTCACACTTTAATGGGTTACCTGCTTAGTGGAAAAAATACGAGAATTTTTTTTAAAAAAAGAAAAGATAGGGCTTGAAGGCGTACAATTTAATATATGGAAGCTCAAAGGAAATGAAGACTTGGAGGCGCATTTGAAAGGAAATGAGGACTCGAGGGCACACTCAAAAAGAGGTAGGGTAGGAAATGCACTACCTTTAATGGTTGAGGGCTTGAAGGTGCGTTCGAAAAGAAATGAAGTGAGGGCTCAAAGGTGCACTCAAAAGAAAGTAGGGTAGAAAATGCACTACCTTTTATGGTCGAGGGCTCAAAGGTGCACTCAAAAATAAATGAGGCAAGGGCTTGCTCAAAAGAAGGTAGGATAGAAAATGCATTACCTTTGATGGTCGGCGACTCAAAGGTGCACTCAAAAGGAGGTAGGATAGAAAATGCACTACCTTTGATGGTCAAGGGCTCGAAGGCGCACTCGAAAAGAAATGAGGTGAGGGCTCGAAGGCGCACTCAAAAGAATGTGAAAAAATACAAAGATTTTTTCAAGTGGCTTAATTCTTTGGGACGGCCTGCCCAGGTCAAAAGTGAAAAATTTTCAAAAGCAATTTCAATCTTGGCCATTTCAAGCTGGCCTTCACTTGATGGATTCCGTCAGAATTTTCTCTTATGAAATTTTTGCAAAACTCATTATCCAATGTCTCAAACTTTAGATGATATGCATGCATCTTTACCTAATTTGAAATATAAGCCCCCATTTCTTCTTAATCTTCTTGTTGTTTGATTGATGAAGACTTACTACCTCTGATTTGGGTCATCTTTATTGATTGGCTCTCTAGCCCACTCGAATTAGCCCATGTAAGTCTATTTCCAGATTTATTTGCACAATTCAGCCTTTGTGGTGCCTATCGTGACCCACTTGCTTGCTAAACATTTTCTAACTCGTTAAATAATTTGAGAGCATCATTCATTACCCTTTGTCTCACTACTAAAAACATTCGGTGTCACTAGCCAAAAGCATAAAAATGTGTCTTTTATAAACCAAAATACCCCTTTGTCTTGTTGAAGGAAATTAACATCTCCTTTCCTAGAATTTTTCCTTTTAAATACAATGTTGCCCACTTGTATTGGTCATTGCCCCTAAGTGTACTCTGTCAGCGACTTGGACAAATAATGGTTTTAAGAGGCCAATTTCTCATTTCTATCCTTTTTCAGTTTAGTGAAGGAATATAGGTCTAGAATGAATCTTGAAATGTTGATCTTGCATTTTGAAAATAAAAATTATTTCAATGTGAATCTAAAATAATTTGCTTTTAAAATCTTGCAACTCGTTGGTTTTTTTTTTTCTTGGAAAAGAGATTATTTGCTCTTGTGTTTGGCAACAAGGTCTTCAGTGAAAATGCATCATGAGATGACCTTTTGTTTTTATAGGTTTTTAAAGTGAAGGGCTCAAGAAATAGCTCAAGGTTTTGTATGAGAAAAACTTGTCTCTTTTTAAACACTTATTTTTATCAATATGAATAATAATGAGTAGTTTGTTCTTGATGTCATGAATCTTATGAAAAAAAATATTCTTTGCATTTTGAGAGCATTGTTTATTATTCTAGGTTGTTGCTTGTTTGATTAGAAAGGACTTCTACAGGCACGTAACGTAAGCTGTTGTTTTTTACTATGAAAGAAAAGGATTCATAAGACTCAAAGAGCGTTTCAGGGTTTCAAAGACTAAGGATCACTATCAACAGTTTGACTCTTGACGTCATTCATATTTTCTTTTGCCGTTTTTTTTTATTTGCTGCTTTTTCAATTGCTTTGTTAAAGCGTACTCACTTTATCTTGGTTATCACTTTTTCTTGTGATTTGGGTATGCCCCCTAGCATTTGAGTTTCTTAGGCCCTTTTGCCTTTTGGCTTTCTCATGGCATTATCATCTTTCTTGATCATTGAAATTTCACTTGCCTCCTAGTGTGGGGTGTGATCCTAGTCAGGATTTTTTTCATGAAAGAAAAATTATTCAGGCTCAAAAGGGAATCACAAGGGATGCACTTATTTCAGAACATGAATGGAATAACAAAGATGGTCTTTCCTCATTTCAAGTGCCAGCAGCTATAATCAATAAACTTTGACCTCATCTAGTATGATAGTTTGGTATTTACAAGGAGATTTATTTCATGATTCATAAGCAACGAGTTCACTACATACCATTTTTCATACATTAAAAACACATGTTTCAAAAGTCACAGGGTAAAGGTGTTTATTCATTTAGTAACCTCAATAATAAAGTTGCTTGATTCACTTGTCATTCTACAAGTAAAATATCAAAAATATCATTTTTGAATAAACATCAAATTATTTTTGAAATCAAAATGCTAGATCAATTTTTCAAAACTCCAATAGGGACATTGATTCTAGTCAAGAAGATGAATTTCATCTATGAGATCACACAAGGCTTCAAAAGTATATTTGTGAGTTCTTATAACAAAACTCTCTTAAAAAAATAAATAATGCTTGGTCGTAAACATGATTCAATGACAAACTCATTATTTCATTGAAACTTTGGAAAAAAAGTTTAATAACAAAGAACTTATGCCAATATCTTGGGCTATGAACACTGGCATGATAACACATAAAAGAGCTAAACATTTAGTGATCATTGATTGGAATTTCTGGAATATTTCAATCATTCATTCTCCTTGTCAAGGGCATCTTTTCAACAGTCAATTGAAGTCATATGTAGACTATTCTCAACCTACTATCACCACAGCTTTATCTTTAAGATAGTTGATCTTTGGGATTCAGTGTGAAAAAATTAGTTATAGGAACAGTAAGTGCCTTGGCAACTGCCTTTAGTGTGCTTTTCTTTTTCAATGAAATCATTCTTCTCAATTGGGTCAGCAATCTTAGCTAACCCAATGGCTTATTCAATCCTCTTAGCTATAACAACCAAGTTAGTGAAATCTTATGCAGAGCTTCTAACCAAGTATTAAAAGTACAGAGCTTTAAAGGTGTTGGAAAATAAACTGATCATCTCTTTTTCCAACATAGGAGGATTAACTTGTGCAGCTACCTCACTCCATCACCGAGCATATTCTCTTATAGACTCCTTGTTGCTCTTCTCTATAGCTTGCAAGCTTAACCAATCAAGGCCCATGTCTATATTGAACTTATTTTGCCTCATGAAGGCATCAACTAAATCCTTCTATTTTTTAACCTTGGTATTGTCCTACCACATATACCAAGTGAGGGCAGCGCCACTTAAGTTGTCTTAAAAAGAAATGAATCAGCAATTTCTCATCATTAACCACCTCAGCCATTTTGTTGCAGTATGCCTTGAGATGAGTTACAGGGTATTGGGTTCCTATATATTTAATAAATTCTGGCACCGTAAACTTCATAAGAATGACTACATTTGGTACCAAATACATATTGATAGCTTTCACTAGGTCACATAAATGGTTTCCCTCAACTGCCCTTATCCTCTCTTCTAGGGCAATCCATTTTTCCAAACCCTCTTTTTTCACCATCATGCCCTTTTGAGATTCTTTCTCTATAGAATCAATGGTAGAAAAAATTCACGGGGTACGTTAGCTAGAAATGTATAGCTTGTTGAAATTCAGAGGACACCATATTTGCCCCCAAATTTTATGGATCAAAATGAGTTACATGCATATCTTCAAGCAGAGCTATAAGCGTTGCTTTTCCATATTCATCTCTCAAGGCTTGCTCGAGTAGACTAATAAGTCTTACGACTTCTTTTTTAAAATTGTCCACCTCTTTTTGATATTGGGCTTCCAATTGGGCTTTTTCTTTGTTTTCCATTTGTCTTTTTCTCAAACAACTGTAATAGATGGGTTTCAATGAGGAACCTATATTTCAACCTGCTAAAATGTAAATCATGCAATTTATGCAAAAATATTGATTAAAATAAAATGCTTATGAAATGCAAACTTGCCCTTCACGGGGTGATAACCTAGTAGGAACATTTTAATTGTTAAGTGCATCAAGGGGTTGGTCATTATCTAGTTTCAAAGGGTCTCTCACATGCTCAGTGATCATCCTTGAAAGGTCGATATGAGGCTTATAAGTAGTGTCAAAATAGAGGCCCTGAGTAATATCAATCGCTAATTTGTCGCACTAGATATTACGGCAGCCTTAAAAATTTTATCTTTAGAAAAGAATGAATTTCTGGTATCTTATTCTTTGATAGGAAATGGTATTATTTAAGGAGTTGCCATTTAGTATTATGGTTACTTGGAACCTTAACTAGTCAAAAGAGATTCTATGGTACGAGACTGGTAAAGTTAATTGATTTACTGTTTATAAAACAGTGAAATCAAGCCTGTCTTTTAATTGTTTTATTAATGCCAATATATTGTACAGCACAACAATTAAACTGGTGACAGGTGATCATAAAATTACAGGAACTAACAGTATAGACACAAGTAGCGGGATGAAAGAAGCTGACAAACAATTAAATAAAGAGACTAGAGCAATCAACGCAATGCAATCTTCCACCATGTATACGACATCAAGTCATCAAACATGTTCCAAAGCAATGGTAACAGTCCAAGTTCTTTCTCTTATGGAGATGAACATGTTCCAAGACTTAATTTCCAGGTGGTCGGGACTGGAATAGGTGGTCGGGACAAGAATGGGATAGAAGGAATTGTGGTTGAGATAGTTGGGAGCTTAGGCGTGATTGGCAATGGAGGCCGAGTAACTACTATCAAAAAATTGATAAATAAAAATAAAAATATTAAGAAAATATTTTTATTAGTAAATTGCCGATAAATTTTACCAATAAAAATATTCATTGGGTATTTATCAAGAGAATTATAGTGGGAAAAAAAAACTAAAAAAACAATGACATACCATTTTTACTGAGAAAATTTATTTTGTCAGTAAATTCATTGGTAAACTATGAACACAGTTCATTATATCAATTACAAAGAAAATTACCAACAGAAACTTCTATTAGTATTTTCTAGAGAGCTCTGAAACTATTCACTTCCTAATTACACTGTTAATTACTGTTCTATAAAGACAAAATCATCGATGGATTGAAAATTCATCAATGTTATTTGATAATTTTTTGAAAAATTTTGATTAAATTAAAGTTTTAAATTAAATATTAAAAACCAAATCACCAACGGATTGAAAAGTCATCAGTGATATTTGGTGTTTTCTGAAAAAAAATTATTAACTTGAAAATTTAAATTAAATATTACAAATAGAATTCCCGATGAAATGATTAAAAATATTAATATTTAATTATTCATTGATAAAACTATCAGTAAAACGCCTAATAAAAACCCTACAATCCATAATTTCACAACAGACAGGGCTCTTTTCTTCTTCTTCCCCATATGTAAAAATTATCAATATTCATTTTTTTTTCTTTTATCTTCTCTCCTTGACTCCTTTTCTTCTCTTCCATGCTCAACTAAGTATTATTTTTCTTCCTTTTTTCTTCTTAGTTTTTTTAATTAATATACTTTATAATTCTTTTTCTCTTTTTAGCTTCACTTGCAACAACATTAAGATAAGATTTTTTTTCATGTTTTTTTCACTATATTTGTTTTTTATTTTATTTTTAATTGTTTTTGTTCTTAATAATTGTATAAATAATGTTGTAGGATTTTTTTCATATGATTTTCTTCTTCTTTTTTCAAGTATTTTGAGTATTATAGAGTATTGATTTATTTTAATTTAATTATTTTATAGTTTTGTAAAATAAATTTTTTTTAAATATTTACCAATAGAATTACATGCAATATTTTCTAAAAGAAATACCAACAAAATAAAATGAATATTTTTTTGTTCGTCTTTTCCTTTGGATTTGGTAGTAAACCTTTGGGACGCCAGGCATGATGGGCAAGCTAGGAAGTGGAGGCAGCGTGGGCTTGGGTAGAGACGGTTGGGTTGTGGGTAAGGTTGGCAATGTGGGCTGCCGGAGACATGGGGGAGGAGGCAAACGTGGCAGATTTGGTACTGAAGGCAGAGGTGGTACTTGAAGAAGATGGCGAGCAGCTAGGACAGCATGGACGTTTGAAAATGACAGAGCAATGAAGAAAAAGAGAATGAAGCACTTGAAAGAGGCCTTCTTTAACAGAGCGTCCTTGCACACACCTTCGGTGAAAAACTCTGCAGTGATCTCCGTCAAAAATAAGATTGGTATTGGGCTTATATAGTTTAATTTGTGATTTTCATAGATTGGGCCACACGTCCATATATATTAGGTGATGAGTGACCTAGGTTTGGTTACGAAAAAAGTTGAACCCATTTCCCTCAAAGTTATTTGGTAGCTCATCTTCTCAGCGAGGTGTCTTCAAAGTCCACAAATGTAGCGGTGCATGAACTATATAATAACTACATCATAGAAACAACCAGGTCAAAACGATAAAAAAGACATGACAAAACCTTAGTTTTTTATTAGACAATTAAATGATGCAGCATACTTTAAGTAGAGTGTGGTTTGGGTGTTAATACATTTTCTTTACACAATTGGTCTCCGTACCTGATCTTGGAGACAGGTTAGGATTTCTAGTGACTAAAATAATAGGTAGCAATTTTTATTTTCTCTTTCAACTGATAAAAAACAAGAATTTCATGTTTCTCTTTATATTTGTTAGATATATATGAGAATGGATGATTGCCGCAAAACCATTCAAGTGCGATAATTAAGTAGAATTTTTATATAAAAAAATAATATGGTTTTGTCTTTTCTTTTTTTTTCCTTTTTTTGTTATAAAGTAGATAGAGTTCATCTGTTGGAAGGCCAGTTACGAAATTGGATTTTGCAATATTTGAATTTATTGAAAACCACAGTTCACCAAGTGTTTAATTTTTCAAGTAATTAATAGATAAGTGATGAGTCTTGATCTATGATCTACATCTCAGACATCCTAAGTCATAGCACAGAACTAGGTAAGATTCATGAAATACACAAGCTTGAAACTTCAATGTATTACAAAGCTTCTTTAGCGGAAAGCATGCTGGGACTTTGGTCAAATATACCCTGACGTCAATTGTTCATCCATGGTCAAATATGATCTCCTCTTCGCTAGAGTTTGATTTTATAATCAATATTTTTTTGTGTGTTTTGAATTATTTCAATGTATTGATTTTAAAAATATTTTTTTAAAAAAATATATATATTTTGATTCATTTCAACATGAAAAACATTTTAAAAAATAACTGCAAACATACTTTCAAATAGGCGTGGAAACACTTATATAGCTTTAAAATGCTGTTTATTTTTGTATTTTAAAAATATATTTTGAAAAAATTCAAATTTATTTTAATTTATTTTAAATTAACATTTTCTTATGTTTTCACATAATTGTAATGTGCTAATAATAAATTAAAAAATAAAAAATATTATTTTAATATATTTTCGAGTGAAAATATTGTTAAATACCTTTTTAAGATTATATAAATATTTATTGCCTTGAACCCCCAATGTAAGTTTGTTTGATCTTTAACCTCACTATATTTTCCCCCATTATCATATTTTCTGGAATCATCTTAGGTAAAATGCAGGCCAATTGGTTTCTGTACATAGGAATAGACCTGCCTCCGACACATGGTAAATGCTGGAATCCATCAATCCAATATTGCTATCTAGAAATGAAGACGTGCAAGCTATATCATATTCTTTAATGCAAATTGAATCTTCTTCTGTGCACAAACGTTTCCTTGTCTTGTAAGTTCTATTGGGGATCTATGGTTGCGCAAAATATTTCTCGCCGATCACTGCGTATGCCACATTTTCACTCCATCACTGCTTGACCTCAAAGATTTCGAAATTTTTTTATTTTTTTTTATTTTTTTAATTATAACACACACACACACATATATAATTCACGCCCTGCATGAACAGTAGGACGTGAATTACATTTTATGCCTACTGTTCATGCAGTGAACAGTAAGGAGAGGAGGAAGAGAGAAGAAGAAAAAGAAGGGGAAGGAGAGAGAGAGCGAACAACTGGCGTGGTGGTGGCGGTCGTCACTGGTCTGGCTGAGGATGGTGGAAGAGCTGGTGGTTGCAGCGGTGGAGGCTGGCGTTGGTCATGGCAAGAAGAAGAAAAGGTTGCAAAGGAGAAAGTCTGCAGCGGGAAGCAGAAGGAAAGGAAGGAGAGGAGAGAGACACGGTGTCTGATCTACTGCTGGTAAACGTCTATTGATGTAGGAGAAAGGTTTCTATGGTGGAGCTGGCGGTGGGAAGACCAGTGATGGCGTGCTACCGGTGGCTGCAGCAATGGAGGGAGAAAGAAAAACAGAAAAACAAAGAGAAAGCGGCAGAAACTGGGAAGAGGCTGGTTTTTTAGCTTATTTTGAACCAGATTTTCTCCACGCTCATGCCATGAAATCCATCTCTATTTATAAGTTGTGAAAGAGGGTAATCTTATCTACACTGGAAAAAAATTTCAGCTCTTGATTAAGTTGGAAAGGATCTCAACTATTGGCTCAAAGTAAGTATCATGAGTTGTAAAATCTGCAGACAAAAACTGACTGAGTTATCCTTTTTAGACTGTCACCTGAGATGATAAATTGTCATTTAGCTTGAACTCATCAATGGGATGTAGACAAAGTGTAGAGGATTATTTTTATATAAGATTTTTCAAATTTAGTGGACGTTAGATACATTAAATATTGCTGCAACGTAGGTGACTAGATCAGCTTTTTCAAAAAAAAATAAAGATAATGAACAGTGTCGATTCTTTTTTGTCAAAGTTCATTTCAGTCCTCCCTCTTTCATTTTCTTTCAATTGAATCCTAATTGACCTTAAACTTTTTTTATTTAATACAATTAAACCTATAATTTCAATTAATTAACTTGGTAAAAATTAAATTTGGTCTCTTAAAATTTCAATCTTCTCAATTAAGCTAAAATTAGGCTCTTAAACTTAATTTTTCACAAATTAAGCCCAAAATAAAATTAATTTGACCCATTTAAAGTATATTTAAGTCCTGGCACTTAATTAAATTCTTCAATTGGACCCAAATTAATTCTTAAACATAATTAAAATTTCATTTGGCCCATGATTAAATCAATTTGGCTTATTAAAAATTTAATTATATCATTGTAGTCCTTCTTTATCTACTTTCTCCACATCGTCAGCCTTTATTTTATTTTTTATTTTTTATTTTTTTAAAAAATAATTTTTGGGGAATAATCCAGAATTAGGTTATGATACTATAAACAACTTGTCATCTTCTTCTCATAATCCAACCACCACAAGGTGACTAGAAAATAAAGAAATATGATTTTTTTTTACCAAAAATTCTATTTTTCAATCATTGTTTACATGAAAACATGCAAAAAATACCTTAAAGATCTTAAATAAATCTATTTATAGTATTAAATAACCTAAAAATAGGCTAATAAACAAAAATCAACATGAATTGATAGAACTTCTCAAACTCAAATTTACCATTTAAAGCAAGGTGAAAGTTAAATAATGCCACAATAAACCTTTTCTTATCAAATAGAATCATTTCACATTAAAATTGATTTTTTTTGTGGCTAAAATAAATGTCAATCAACCACTTTTTTCTTTTTACATTTTCAAGCGAGTTTTTCTTTCCTTTTCTTTTTTTCTAGCTTAGAGCCTGAAACAATATAGAAAATGAATTTTCAAATCAAAATAAAAATGGTTGCTAATGTATGGTTCATTATATGTTATATCTTTATTTTACATGATGGTCCTCTAGCTTTAAAATTTGTATTTTTACAAAAATTTCAAACCTGATTTTTTTAAATTAGACTACATAGTGGTATGATAAAAAAAAAAAACAAAACAAAAGGTATGAACATGAAAGAAAGAAAAAAAAGTTAATTGATTTACTGTTTATAAAACAGTGAAATCGACCCTGTCTTTTAATTGTTTTATTAATGCTAATATATTGTACAACACAACAATTAAACTGGTGACTGGTGATCATAAAATTACAGGAACTAACAGTATAAACACAAGTAGGGGGTTGAAAGAAGCTGACAAACGATTAAATAAAGAGACCATCGACGCAATGCGATCTTCCAGCATGTATACGACATCAAGTCATCAAACATGTTCCAAAGCAATGGTAATAATCCAAGTTCTTTCTCTTATGGAGATGAACATGTTCCAAGAATGGGATAGATGGAATTGTGGTTGAGATACTTGGGAGCTTAGGCGTGATTGGCAATGGAGGCTGAGTAACTACTATAGAAAATTGATAAATAAAAATAAAAATATTAAAAGAATATTTTTATTATTAAATTGCCGCCAGATTTTACCAACATAAATATTTCATTGGTATTTATCAAGAAAATTATAGTGAAAAACAAAATAATTAAAACAATGCAAAAAAACAATGACATTCTATTTTTACTGATAGAATTTATTTTGTCGGTAAATTCGTTGGTAAACTGTGAACACAATTCATTATATCAATTACAAAGGAAATCGCCAACAGAAACTTCTATCGGTATTTTCTAAAGAGCTCTGGAATTATTCACATTCCAATTACACTATTAATTATTGTTCTTTACAGACAAAATCATAGACGGATTGGAAAGTCATCGATGTTATTTGACAGTTTTTTAAAAAAATTTGATTAAATTAAAAGTTTAAATTAAATATTAAAAACCAAATCACTGACGAATTAAAAAGTCATTGATAATATTTGGTATTTTCTAAAAAATTTTGATTAAATTAAAATTTTAAATTAAATATTACAAATAGAATTATCGATGAAATGATTAAAAATATTAATATTTAATTATTCATTGGTAAAACTATCGGTAAAACACCTAATAAAAAGCCTACAATCCATAATTTCATAACAGACAGGGCTCTTTTCTTCCTTTTCTTTTTCTTCTTCTTCCCCATGTGTAAAAAACATCAATATTTATTTTTTTCTTTTCTCTTCTCTCCTTAACTCATTTTCTTTTCCTTCATGCTCAGGTATGTATTATTCTTCTTCTTTTTTTCTTATTATTTTTTAATTAATATATTTTATGATTTTTTTCCTCTTCTTAGCTTCACTTGCAACATTATTAAGATAAGATTTTTCTTTTTTCATGTTTTGTCAATATATTTGTCTTTTATTTTATTTTTAATTGTTTTTGTTCTTAATAATAGTATTAATAATGTTGTAGGATTTTTTTTCATATGATTTTCTTCTTCTTTTTCAAGCGTTTTGAATATTATAGAGTATTGGTTTATATTAATTTAACTATTTTATAGTTTTATAAAATAATGTTTTTTAATATTTACCAATAAAATTACATACAATATTTTCAGTTTTATAAAATAATGTTTTTTAATATTTATCAATAAAATTACATACAATATTTTCTAAAAGAAATACCAACAAAATAAAACAGATATTTTTTTGTACGTCTTTTCCTTTGGGACACCAGGTATGATGGGAAAGCTAGGAAGTGGAGGCAGCGTGGGCTTGGTAAGGAGGCAAACGTGGCAGATTTGGTACTGAAGGCAGAGGTGGTATTTGTAGAAGATGGCAAGCTGCTAGGACAACATGAACGTTTGAAAATGACAGAGCAATGAAGAAAATGAGAATGAAGCACTTGAAAGAGGCCATCTTTAACAGAGCGTCCTTGCACACACCTTCAGTGAAAAACTCTGCAGTGATCTCCGTCAAAAATAAGATTGGTATTGGGCTTATATAGTTTAATTTGTGATTTTCAT
>NW_011500140.1:271663-274414 GCF_000495115.2 Populus euphratica | reverse complement strand
TTTTAATCAAATATCTATTTTTTCAAACCAATCTCAACTAAAAGTACTTTTTATAAAATAACTTTTTTTAAACCACAACTATAATAGCTACAGTAATACCAAATACACGCAACCCGAGTTATGAATTTTATTAAATTAAATTAATTTTATATTTTATTATATAATTAAAAAAAATTTATAATCAACTAAATACTAAAAAATAAAATTTAATATTAAATAATGTAATTAAACAAAAATAAAATATTAATAAAACTCAGAGCTAATAAAAAAACTCAAAAATGCAGGCTTGAGTGGCCAGCACAATTAGTTATATTAGAAAAGAGCCTAAACATGTGAGCCTAGGACAGACTATGTACTTGGGCTAGTAATGTTTTTCTTTCAATAAAAGACAAACAACTTGTCATATACCTCTTTTATTTTTTTTAGAAAAAAAATAATAAATGATAGATTGTTTGCTACTACAGATAAGCTATCATCTTCTTCTCATAATTAGACCATCACAAGGTGACTGAAAAGAAAAACAAAAAAACAAAAATAAATAAATAAATAAAATAAAGAGATATAATTTTTTTACTTAAAATTCTATTTTTCAATTATTGTTTACATGAAAACATGAATAACCCTAAAATAGGCTAATAAACGAAAAACAACATGAATTGATAGAACTTCTCAAACTCAAATCTACAATTTAAGGCAAAGTGAAAGTTAAAGAATATCATAATAAAATTCTTCTTATCAAATAGAATTATTTTGACACCAAAATTGAGTTCTAAAATTAGTGTCAATCAATCACTTTTTCTTGTTATTTTCAAACAAGTTTCTCTTCTTCTTCTTTTCCAGCTTAGAGACTGAAACAATATATAAAATGAATTTTCAAACCAAAATAAAAACGATTGCTAATGTATGGTCCATTATATGTTTTATCTTTATTTTACATGATGGTCCTCTAGCTTTAAATTTTGTAGTTTTTCAACAATTTCAAACTTGATTTTTTTTAATTAGACTACATAGTGGTATGATCAAAAGAAAACAGAAGGTATGAACACGAAAGAAAGAAAAAAAAATTAATTGATTTACTGTTTATAAAATAGTGAAATGGACCGCAAAATAGTGAAATCGACCGTGTCTTTTAATTGTTTTATTAAGGCTAATATATTGTACAGCACAACAATTAAACTGGTGACTGGTGATCATAAAATTACAGGAATTTACAGCATAGACACGCATAGCAGGATGAAAAAAGCCAGACAAACAATTAAATAAAGAGACTAGAGCAATCAACGCAATGCCATCTTCCAGCATGTATACGACATCAAGTCATCAAACATGTTCCAAAGCAATGGTAATAGTCCAAGTTCTTTGTCTTATGGAGATGAACATGTTCCAAGACTTAATTTCCAGGTGGTGGGGACAGGAATGGGATAGAAGGAATTGTGGTTCAGATAGTTGAGAGCTTAGGCGTGATTGGCAATGGAGGCTGAGTAACTACTATCAAAAAATTGACAAAATAGAAATAAAAATATTGAGAGAATATTTTTATAGGTAAATTGCAGACAGATTTTACCGATATAAATATTTCATTGGTATTTATCAAAAGAATTATAGTGGAAAACAAAATAATTAAAACAAAGCAAAAAAAAACAAAGACATTTCATTATTACTAATAGAATTTATTTTGTCTGTAAATTCGTTAGTAAACTGTAATCACAGTTCATTATATCAATTACAAAGGGAATTGCTAACAGAAAATTCTGTCGGTAATTTCTAGAGAGCTCTGAAACTATTCACTTTCTAATTACACCTGAAACTATTCACTTCCTAATTACACTGTAAATTACTGTTTTTTTACAGACAAAATCATCGAGGGATTGAAAAGTCATCGATGTTATTTGGTAGTTTTTTGAAAAAAATTTATTAAATTAAAATTTTAAATTAAATATTACAAACTAAATCACCAACGGATTGAAAAGTCATCGGTGATATTTGGCAGTTTCTAAAAAAAATTTATTAAATTGAAAATTTAAATTAAATATTACAAATAGAATTACCAATGAAATGATTAAAAATATTAATATTTAATTATTTATTGGTAAACCTATAAGTGAAACGCCTAATAAAAAGCTTACAATCTCTAATTTCACAACAGGCATGGCTCTTTTCTTTTCTTTTTTCTTCTTTTTCTTCCCCATATGTAAAAAACATCAATATTCATTTTTTTTCCTTTTCTCTTCTCTCCTTGACTCCTTTCTTCACCTCCATGCTCAAGTATGTATTATTCTTCTTTTTTTTTCTTCTCAGTTTTTTTAATTAATATACTTTATGATTTTTTTTCTTTTATTAGCTTCAATTGCAACAACATTAAGATAAGATTTTTTTTCATGTTTTTTTCAATATATTTGTTTTTTATTTTATTTTTAATTCTTTTTGTTCTGAATAATTGTATAAATATTGTCATAGGATTTTTTTCATATGATTTTCTTCTTTTTTTTTCAAGCGTTTTGAGTATTATAAAGTATTGATTTATATTAATTTAATTATTTTATAGTTTTTAAAATAATATTTTTTAAAATATTTATTGACAAAATTACATACAATATTTTCTAAAAAAAATACCAACAAAATAAAATAGATAATTTTTTGTGCATCTTTTCCTTTGGATTTGGTAGTAAACCTTTGGGACACCAGGTACGATGGGCAAGCTAGGAAGTGGAGGCAGCGTGGGCTTGGATAGAGACGGGTGGGGTGTGGGGA
>NW_011500140.1:269575-270191 GCF_000495115.2 Populus euphratica | reverse complement strand
GTTTATAGGCAAATGAACGACTTATAAAAATATAGTTTAATTGAAACAATTTAAAGATTCTTTTTTAAAATATCAAGATAACAATATATTTAATCAATTAAGTTTAACCTATTAAATTCATAATATAGATCATGAAAACAATAACTTCATAGAAAGTAAATTCAAATAAATTATAAAATCTAATTTTTAATCAGCATAATATTGAAGGATGAAATTGAAAAAAAATCAATTAAAAAAATAAACAAAATTTCAATTAAACTGCAAAACCTATAATTCAGATTACAAGACTAAAATAAATATATAAAAATCAAATTAAAACAAACTATAAAGCCCAATAACCTAATATTGAGAGATGAAATTTAAAAATTAATAAAAAAACTCAAGTTAATCCAAAGTTAACTCATTAAACCCGCGATCAAAGTTATGAGACCAAGAAACTTTATAAAACATAAATAAATAAAATTATAAAACTCATTATTTTGATGTATTTTTGAATAAAAAAAATTTTAAAAGTATTTATAACTATATTCTTAAACACCCTTTAAAATTATATAAATATTTATTGCCTTGAACCCCAATGTAAGTTAGTTTGATCTTTGAACTAACTATATTTTCG
>NW_011500140.1:228351-269456 GCF_000495115.2 Populus euphratica | reverse complement strand
AATGCTGGAATCCATCAATCCAATATTGCTATCTAGAAATGAAGACGTGCAAGCTATATCATATTCTTCACTGCAAATTGAATCTTCTTCTGTGCACAAACGTTTCCTTGTCTTGTAAGTTCTCTTGGGGATGTTCATCGATCATCTATGGTTGCGCAAAATATTTCTCGCCGATCACTGCGTATGCCACATTTTCACTCCATCATTGCTTGACCTCAAAGAATGCTTGCAGCTATCTTTAGATAATTATTTCTGCTCTGTTGACTAATTATATGTTCCATTCAATTTGGCGCCAAAGCTAGTTATGTTTAGCTTCCCAGCCTCCTAAATATAAAATCCCATTTTGCAACATATTTGGGTTAATTTGATATTGGAAGTAAACTTGTTCAACCCACTACTTCCATTACTCAAATTATAAATTTTATTAAATTAAATTAATTTTTATATTTTATTATATAATTAAAAGAATTCTTTTACAATCAACTCAATACTAAAAAATAAAACTTAATAAAAACTTAATATTAAATAATATAATTAAAAAAATAAAAAATTAATAAAACTCAAATGTATGAGTGGCCCAACACAACAAGTCATATTAAAAAAAAACTTAATTACATGAGCTTAAAACAGACCATGCACTTGGTCCAGTAATTTTTTTTTCTTTCAATAAAATACAAACAATTTGACATATATCTTTTTAAAAAAAAAATAAATAATAGGTTGTTTTCTACTATAGACAACCTATCATCTTCTTGAAAAATAAAGAAATATAATTTTTTTATTTAAAATTTTATTTTTAATCATTGTTTACATTAAAACATGCAAAAACTACATCTTAAATAAATCTATTTATGACATTAAATAATTCAAAAATAAGTTAATAAACAAAAATCAACATGAATTGATAGAACTTCTCAAACTTATATCTACCATTTAAAGCAAGGTGAAAGTTAAATAATGTAATAATAAAAAAAAAATTATCAAATAGAATCATTTAAGATCAAAATTAATTTTTTTTGTGGCTAAAATAAATGTCAATCAACCACTGGTTTTTTTTTTGCTATTTTCAAGTGAGTTTTTCTTTTCTTTTTTTTTTCTAGCTTAGAGACTTGAACAATATAGAAAATGAATTTTCAAATCAAAATAAAAATGGTTGCTAATATATGGTTTATTATATGTTTTATCTTTATTTTACACAATTGTCCTCTAGCTTTAAAATTTGTATTTTTATTATAATTTTAAAGCTGGTTTTTTTTTAATTAGACTACACAGTGGTATAATCAAAAGAAAACAAAAGGTATGAACATAAAAAAAAGTTAATTGATTTACTGTTTTTAAAATAGTGAAATCAACCCTGTCTTTTAATTGTTTTATTAATGCTAATATATTGTACAGCACCACAATTAAACTGGTGACTGCTGATTATAAAATTACAGGAACTAACAGCATAGACACACGTAGCGGGATGAAAGAAGCCGACAAACGATTAAATAAAGAGATTAGAGCAATCGATACCGTGCGATCTTCCAGCATGTATACGACATCAAGTCATCAAACATGTTCCAAAGCAATGGTAATAGTCCAAGTTCTTTGTCTTATGGAGATGAACATGTTCCAAGACTTAATTTCCAGGTGGTGGGGACAGGAATGGATAGAAGGAATTGTGGTTGGGATATTTGGGAGCTTAGACGTGATTGGCAATGGAGGCTGAGTAACTACTGCCAAAAAAAATTAATAAATATAAATAAAATTGTCGAGAGAATATTTTTATAGGTAAATTGTTAATGGATTTTATTGAAAAAAATATTTCATTGTTATTTATCAAGAGAATTATAGTCGGAAATAAAATAATTAAAACAAAACAAAAAAAACAATTACATATTATTTTTACTGATAGAATTTATTTTGTCGGTAAATTCATTGGTAAACTATAAACACAGTTCATTATATTAATTACAAAGAAAATTGCCAACAGAAAATTCTATTGATATTTTTTAAAGAACTCTGTCCATTGGTATTTTTCAGATATCTCTGGAACTGTTTACTTTCTAATTACACTTTTAATTATTATTCTTTACAGATAAAATCACTGACGAAATGAAAAATTATTGGTGTTATTTGGTGGTTTTCTAAAAAGATTTGATTAAATTAAATATTACAAATGGAATCACCGACAGATTGAAAAGTCATCGGTGATATTTTACGGTTTCTGAATTTTTTTATTAAATTAAAAATTTTAATTAAATATTATCGATGTAATATTTAAAAATATTAATATTTAATTATCTGTCGGTAAAACACTGTAATAAAAAGTCTAGAATTTCACAACAAATAAGGCTCCTTTCTTCTTCTTCTTCTTCTTCTTTCCCATATATAAAAAATATCAATATCCATTTCTTTCTCTTCTCTTATCTTCTTGACTTCTTCTCTTTTGCTAGATGCTCAAGTATGTATTTTTCTCTTTTTTTTTCTCCTTAGTTTTTTTAATTAATAAACTTTATGTTTTTTTTTTATCTTCTTAGCTTCACTTGCAACTACATCAAGGTAATATTTTTTTCTTCTTTTTTCGAGTTTTTGTTTTCACTATATTTGTTTTTTTATTTTGTTTTTAATTTTTTTGGTTCTTAATAAATGTATGAATGTTGTTGTAGGATTCTTTTTTCCATATGAGATCAATTTTTAGTTGATTTATTTATAGGATTTTTAAAGTTTTAGCAATTGTAACTTTATTTTTTCCATATGAATTTTTGTAGATGAATTTACTTTTTCTGTTATTTATTTGTTGCAAATTTGTTGAGTCAATTTTCTTTTTCTTTTTTTCAAGTGTTTTGAGTATTATATAGTGTTAATTTATATTAATTTAATTATTTTATAGCTTTGTAAAATAGATTTTTTAAAAATATTTTAAAATAATTATCGACGGAATTACATACAGATTTACCAAGAGAAGTACTGACGGAATGAAGAAGATAATTTTTTTTGCATGTTTTTTCCATCTGTAAAATAATTTTTTTTATTATCAACAGACTTACCGATGAACAAAAAATTATTGATGAAAGATTCATGGATTGAGCATTTCCGTCGGTAATTTTGTTGGTAAATTAATTACTAATAGAATGATAGTGCAAATACTGATGGAAAATTCTGTTGATAAATTTAAAAATTGTGATAACGAAAGGAATGTTTAGACAGTTAGAAGATGATGACTGTTGCATGTATGTGTGTGGCATGAAGGGATATTGAGATTAAAAAGTTATCATCTAGTTGTTTGGTTTAATATCACCAGGAGATTCAGGTGGACTGTTCTTATCCTAATTTTCAAGGCAAAGGATTGGTTAGTCTGCTTGATATAATTAAGCTACACATTAAATAAAAGTGGAAAACCAGTCCGAAAGACTGATTGTTCCTTGTCCATGAATTGCCAATATTTTATCACGACACTGTAGATATCAAAATATAATTGCTACCAGGGTATTCTTCATGCTGAAATAGGACACTATTTGAATCAACTGGGGTTTATGGGAAGGTGAGGGATGTGACGGTGAGCTAACCGAGAAACAGAAGTTTCTCTCCTCTATATAAGTCCAAGGGCGCATATCTTGTTTTTCTCATTCAAAACATTACGAAGCCTTTACATAAATTTTGAGGAGCGATAACATCTACTGGTGATGGCTTATTTCAAGTGCTTCATCTTTGCTTTGTCCATTGCTTTGGCCGCCTCAGGCATCAATGTAGCCTTCGCTGCTCGCCATCTCCTCCAATTACCACCTCTCCCATCGGTGCCGAATATGCCCAAGCCCACATTGCCACCTTTGCCTACCATCCCAACCCTGCCCACAACCCAACCATCTCTACCTAAACCTGCACTGCCTCCACTTCCTAACTTACCCACCATGCCAAGTGTCCCCAAGGTTAATTTGCCTCCATTGCCAAGCATGCCTTCACTCCCTACTATCCCAACCACAATTCCCTCCATCCCATTCCTCTCCCCACCACCTGGAAACTAATTAATTATCCTTGATTATGATTATATACCTTATGAGCAGTGGTCTATTGCCATTGCATTAATCTTTTTATATAGGGAGTTGTGGGAGTTATTCAGTTGTTTGTTTCTGATTTAGTTTCATCTATTTGAACATTCTCGATTCCTGTCTTATATTTGTGAGTTTGTGCCACTGGATTACTTGGATGTAGTTTGAGATTCTGCTATTTATATATACATGGATTTCTTTTCACTTTTGTTGCTACTACATTATCTACCCAAATCTTAATTAGTCCTTGTTTGTGATGCTAGATGACCTTCACCGCCATGTACGTAAGTATCATGAGCAAGCCACATATGCCCAGCTTGCCAAGTTTCTTTATACAAGTTGAGCTGTCTAATTTTACACCATGCATCTTCGCAATATCTCGCATGTCCCATAGCAGTTTGTAATAGAACTTGTGCGAAGCAAAATAAACCAAGAAAATGGAGAAAAACTATTGCGTAATATATCTTTAAACATTTAATCGAAATGAGGAAGATTATAAAACAGAAATGGAAAAATGGTTTACTAGTGGAGGATTTATAGTGGTGATTCGACTATATATGGCAGCAAACAAATTCCAAACTGATAATGGTGCTTAGACATTGGCCAAAAATACTAATTAATTATAGGACGAACATAATATATATATATATAAGGACATCCTAGATTATATTGATACAGGGGTCGGGTTTCGTAAAAGATAAAAGAAATACATTGATCATTTTTGCAGCATAAATCTTTAGCATATTAAAAGAAATCAGATAATCGTAAAGCAACATCTAATAATTGATCTAAAAAGTTACCTGTGAGATAGTAATTAAGCATAATGTGCTGGTTTATTACATTTTATAAGTGTATCTTTTAAGGTATTCACATTATTTGATATATTATAAGCTTTGTTATCTAAGATAGAATCGATTGTTATACAATATTTTTTTTTTTAATATCTTATTTATATATTATAGATAATGAGTATTGATTTTTATTATTATTATATGTATACATTAAATGCAGTATTTAAAATGAGAGGTTCCAAAAGTAGCAACCATATTCTATGAAGGAGTCCATAAATATCTCAAAGCTAAATTATTTAACACTATGATCTTTTAATACCATGATGAATTTTAGATAGTTAAGAAGGCTAAACATCTCAAAACATATAAATGGATGATGAGATTGTCTTCATAAGTAACAACATTTAATTAAAGAGACAAAAACATTTATGTGTTATCTAGAATCGTTTATAAATGATCCAAGTATATTCATATATGTTCAGGATTTATTCATAAGTTGAGGTAATTTCAGTGTTGATCTTTTCTTGAGCGCTCCATACTTGTCTACGAGTATAACGAGTTAGGGTGATTTTGGTGCAATTATATCTCGAGCATTGCAGATCTATGTAAAAATTTTTTTACCTAACCATATGATTTTTCATGCTTGGTTTTGAAAAATATCTAATTTTATTGTCTAAGAAGGATTGAAAATGAAAGGACTAAAATTATATTAGTAAAATTTTGAAGGTCTTTTTTTATTAAAAAAAATTGTCAATGCCTCTATGCCTTCTGATTTTTCCAAAAATTATTTTTTGTCTCTTTAGTTTTGAAAATGACATGGTTGGGTCCAAAACTTTATTTGCCTTTAATTTGAATCCATAAATTAAAAAAAAAAATGAGAGAGTCACTTGATCACGAGGATTGAGAAATAAAGTTCACAAACACTCAATTTTTCAGCTATGAAAACTTGTTCTTAATGTGTACAAGTTTTGTTGTTTCAGGAGGATTCTGTCTTGTTTTTTTTTTTTTTTCTATTTGTCTTTTCTAAAAACAGAGACAAGTTTCAAGATTTTAGTTTGATTTTGGTTTGTTTTTCATGTTTTTTACACATTAAATGAAAACTTGTTATTCTTGATGTTAAAGCTCGTACGTCGTTTCCACCGCATATTGAACATTATTGCCCTAATATTATAAGAGTACCACTCTAAAGTTAGGATTATCATGTATGAGCTCACCCATGTGTTTGTCTTTCTCTAGAAGAAATGAGACCAAACGCGCACAAACCAGATAATCAAACAACCGAGTGCATGGGGGCGACCTCTAACTGTGCAAGTGGCCTACTTGTTCAATACAAAATTGATTGCTTCCTTGCTTCTCATCCACAACACACATCATCTTTGGACTAATCTAGAGACACCTTCCTGGATGCTAAGGATCATGGCAAGATCAATTATAAAAAATCATGAATCTCCAATCTAATTAAATAATAAAAACCAAGAAATTACATTAGTTTATTACGGCCATCCAGCAGCAAACAATGAGATAAAATTTAGGGGACCTGAAAATAGACACTTCAAAAGAGCTTTCAATTTCGTACTTGAAGCATTTTCTCTCTCTACCCTGGTGAAAAACAACCTTTATATGATTTATAGAAAGTATCAAAGCCCAAAATCAGGATCGAAAGATGGAAGCTGATGTATCCATTCTCATCAAAATCAAAACCCTCACATAAACCATAGCGAGAAAAAAAGGGACCATTTTTGTCTTCTTTGTCAATGGAAGGTGTTGTAGTCTTATTGTTGTCTTTGCTGAGTTACTGTTTGGTGGCATCAGGTAATGTTCTTTTGATTGGCAATAATGTTACCATGGCTTTCGATGATATTGAAGCTAATTTCGGTGAGTCTCTCTCTGTCTCTCTCTCTCTCTCTAATGTTTGTTTTGGTTTTTGGTTGCTAAGGAAGTGAAGGAAAATGAAAGAAAGTGAGGGATTTTTATTTCTAGAGCTGAAAAGATTGAAACTTTTCATTGAACTAGACTTTAATATGCTAATTGGGTATCTCAAAGAGTTGAGACTTTTTTTATGCTCTTATTAATCAAATATTGAAAACAAATCGAGTTTAAAATATTATTGATTTTAATCTGCTTAAAAATGGGTTAGTTAGATTATGTTAGAATATTGGGTTTATGTGCACACTTGAGGATCTTGAATCTAAGAATTTTTTATGCCAGAATGTTGTAAGCACATAGTTTCTTACATATCTATGTGTCCATGCTGATTATTGGTTTTGTTGTTAATTTCAGCTCCGGCAATAAAGGGCTCAGGTGAATGTGGGGTGTTGTATTTGGCAGAGCCTATTGATGCGTGCTTGGATTTGACTAATCAAGCTGAAAACGGTTCCAATTGTAGCTCTCCATTTGTGTTGATTATAAGAGGAGGATGCAGCTTTGAGGATAAAGTTAGAAGAGCACAGAAGGCAGGTTACAAAGCTGCTATTATCTATGACAATGAAGAAGGAATCTTAGTCGCAAGTAAGACCTTTTCCTATGTGAAAAATGATTTTTATCCTCTGCTTAGTTGTTTGTTATTACTAACATGAATCTCTATTGCCATGAGAACTTGTTGATAATCTTACGGATTGATTGTTAAATTTGTCCCCAACATATGAATGCTTATTTACTTTGTGTTTGTAGAAGGGTCTGCTCCAAATATAATTCTGTTCTTTGTGACTGCACTGTTGTCTCACAATGGGATTCCTTGGATTTCGTAAACAAGCTTGTTAGGGTTGGTAAAATTGCTACTTATATGTTGGACTCACTTTAGCAATGTGATTCCTTGTTCAAGCTCAAAACTTTTGCTGGTAATTTTACATCTATCTTAAATGGAAAAGGAATGTCAAAATTTGTACAAGTTCATTGTTATGAATTTCTGGTTCTTCTAAGGTGTTTAATTGAACATTAGGCTCATTTATGACCATTCACTGGAATCTGTTTTTCTTTTACCCTCTGAGTTGGGTAGCAGATCTGTTACCAGGAGGGAGTATTGCTGCTTTCCAACTAACCTGCAAAAGAAAACAATGAATAATTTGTTGACCATTATGAGATTTGGTTTATCCTTCCTTCTTTTCAAGTCTCAACCTTGTTTTGACTGCCATAGCAACAAGGGTCTTTAGGTATTTTAGCATGTGGTTGAAGAAGAAGATATAGTCGTGGTTTCAAATTTTTAGCAGTGGTTGCCTTGCTGAACTTGTGAATTATTAAAGAATTGTTGCATACACTAATTTAACGATTTAAAGCTGTTAACTGCAATCCTCTGATGTATTCAACTGAAACTAAGCTGGTGGATCCTAGTTTTGAAAGAACTAACATGAATTAATAAAGAATTGTTGGTTATGCACTAATCTAATGATTTAAAGCTATTAACTGCAATCCTCTGATGTATTCAACTAAAACCAAGTGGGTGGAGAATTGTTTTGAAAGAACTAACTTATTTTACTGTATTAGGTGTTGTGTGACAGGTGGTGCAGAGTGCTACATAGCATTTCACCCTGTTGTAAAATAGCTGTGATGCCATGGACCCATAATCCATTACATAACTGATGTCCCATTATGTATAGATATATAAAATTATGGTGTGGGATTTTACTATTAATAGTTGCTAATGGCTAATTAAAGGGCTGACAAGATGGACATTAGCCTTATAACATGGAGTATGGCACTGCTGTGTGGTGGGCTCTATCATAGATGGTAACTAGCATCCATGTTTCTCTGCTGTTTTGAGGCTGCTTTCATAGTTTTGAAACCCTTAAATTATTGATGATGATCTGTTGCAAGTCCTAGATCCACCAACTTCTGTGAGGAATTTTCCTTCATACTATAGTCCTGTGCTTTTAGCTTATTTTGTAAACAGACACTTTGAACAAATGAGAAACAATCTGGTAGTAGGTCTTGATGTTTGTTTAGAGCATCCCTTCATGGTGGCAGTTACTTTCTTGCTGGCAACAATCTCTAAGTTCGAGAGTTGATATTGTGCCTATTGATTCATGCTCTGCCCATTGAATTTAGCTTCTTGGATATTCATAGTAGTTGTGCACCAGTTTTTCCCAACATTCAACAAGGATATGTTTGATATGGGTTAAAGTGGTGAAAAGTTATCCATTTCACCTCCTTGTGTTTAGTACTATTTTTCAGGGAGGGGAGAATTCCAAGGAGGAAAACATTTAACTGCCAAAAGGGGTTAAATGTTAACTTTGCCTCTCTTTTATGGACTTTCTACTAATTTGTTCTTTGTTTTGTTCCACTTCCCTTTTGCACAACAAATATATATTATTTAATTATTTAATAATTGTATTTAATTTAGAATTTGATTTGATTTGTACAGGGATCCACTATTACCCAAAATTCATTCAACTCCTACAGAACACCATTAATACCTCACCTCTTTGACACCCTTAACACATCACCCTTAATTCTTACCCCCATAACTTTCTCTCCCATATTTTTCAGCTAATACTAAAGGCAAACTAAGTGGCTTAATAAATTCGTGATGTTGCTGCCAGCCATATGAGAAAAGTGAAAATTTATACGTGTGATTTGTTCCCCTGGTGAAATCACAGCTTTGGCATACTTGTATTTTTTTCACTCTTGTTACTAATCAGCAGAACAGGTTGAATTGTTGCTTATAAGTTTGTTGTGTGAATTGTTGGACCTTTCTAATCAAAACTTGGAGTAGGTAAAGTCAAGTACCTAGAAATTTGTTTGAATAGCTCCTTTTCTATTGTTCTCTAATTCGCTAATGTTCTTTGGGCAGCAAATACCTCTCTTTCTCGCTCTCATTTATAAATGACAAAACAAATTATTTAGTTATCATGCAAATCCTAATCCAGAATGCTGGAAAATTTTCAGTGGCAGGAAACTCAGCTGGTGTAACAATACCTGCCGTCTTTGTTTCTAAAACATCAGGCGAAACGCTTAAGAAATATGCTGGGTTGACTGACTTGGAGCTGTGGATAATCCCAAGCTTTGAAAATTCAGCATGGTCTATTATGGCAATCTCTTTCATATCTCTTCTCGCAATGTCTGCGGTATTGGCAACCTGTTTCTTTGTCCGCAGGCATCGCATAAGAAGAGAGCGTCCTCACTCTTCCCGTGTACGGGAATTCCATGGGATGAGCAGCCGCTTGGTGAAGGCAATGCCAAGCCTCACATTCACTTCTGTTCTAGAGGATAATTGTACTTCAACTACATGCGCCATATGCCTTGAAGATTATACTGTTGGAGAAAAACTCAGGATTCTGCCATGTCGACACAGTAAGCCTTTTTTTTCCTTGGTTTCCTAACAACGATGATATACTTGCTTATTTAAATCATTTACTTTGTGGCATCTGTTTCATGTTGTTTAATGTTGTGGGTTTAGTGTGTAGCCACTCTAATTTCAAATATGTTTTCAAGATAGTTTAGAGGGGTAATAGAATTATGAGAAGTGGCGACTGCAAAAATTGCTAGGTGCTTCAAGTCAGGTTGACATCTTCTTTGACTTAGTTGCGCTGGTTGCCCATGTTATTATGGCTAATGCTGGTATACCAGACAAGTTTATTTATTTGGACCCCAAACCCACTCAAGCATGGAAGGGGCTAAGCAAGGGAAGTTTTTGAAATAAAAAATATATGCCATTAACAGTTGATTCAGTGGTTAGGGCTTTCTATAATGTCGTAGTGAGCAATTGAAAATATTGAGAGGTATTTTGCAATTGTTTCTTGGAGCATGGTATACTTTGTACCTGTAAGGAACAATTTTGGAAAAAGTAATAAGAAAATACTTTTCCATCTTATTTGTCAGTCTTCTTTATTTATGGTTACCAACAGAATGTGTTTAGTGTAAATCATGCTAGCCTTTCTGGAATTAACACCTAGTGAAATGGATGTACGATAGAGACGTTCTTCTAGGTAATTTTTCAATAGCAACAAAGATGCAGCCAGGTAATTGGTGCAGAAAAATTGGATATGTGAGGAATATATTAGAGCTGAATTAAGTAGGATTTGAACTTGATCTAGTGAATGCAAATTTAGCAAAACTTGGAACAGAGATAGGAAGTGAACTGAAAATTGAATGGTAGATTCATATGACTAGTATGATGACAACCTTGTTTTATGGTATATTTTCTGTAAATGCAAACTAACATTCTGGTAAAATTCTTATGATAAAAATCGAACATTAAACGACTTTGGAAATGGAAATCCAAAATGATGGAATCAGAAATGCAAGGTTCTAGGGCCCACCCTTTTCTTTTTTGTCGATTCATATTATCAAAAAGTGGAAAGTAGCTCCTTTTGAAGAATTTTTCATCTAATATAGTCTGATATGGAAATTCTGATGTGTCAATATATAAGGTTGATTTTCACTCTTATCGAGAAGAAATAACAAAGAGAGCGCAAGATAGGTAAAGAAAATTTAGGTTTGTAGTATTCTCTAGAAGATGTCCTCTTAGATAGCGTGGTGTAAGAACATATGTTTAGGATTTGAGCAGCGCATGTACACTTCAATGCCAAATTAAATAATGCAGCCAAACAAACCAGTTGTGGCTGACGTTTTTATGGCAGCATGTATTTCAATCTAACAGTTAATAATAGGACTATTTTCATAACCCCTTTCACTCTGCAATTAGAAATAATGCTAGCATCTTCTTGAAGCTTTTGACAGGTTTTGTATTAATTGCTCATATCTCCATTAACTGAATCATATATTCTCAAACCTTGTGCAGAATTCCATGCTTTCTGTGTGGATTCTTGGCTTACGACATGGAGGACCTTTTGTCCAGTATGCAAGCGTGATGCAAGAACTAGCACAGGTGAACCACCAGCAACAGAATCCACACCATTGCTTTCATCCAACCCATCCTCTGTGGCTTCATCATCCATGCTGTCATCTTTTAGATCTGGAACATCAACTGCCATACAAATTACCCCATCAAGGACCCCTTCAGTTTCTTATATTCCCTCTCTTTCTAGCACTCCTTATGCCCAGCAGTCTCTTAGATCCTATCGGCACTCACCTTCCATAACTCTAAGCCAGAGCTCAGCTGATCTTAGGAACATGTCTTCCCAAAGATCCCGTGCTTCCTTCTTGGTTTCACCCAATTCTTTAGGCTATCCATCAATTTCACCCTTGAACACCAGATACATGTCTTCATATATACCTAGCCCAAGTAATGCCTCACCAAGTTTGGTTAGCTCTAGTCATCAGCCACGCCCATTGCATTGCAGTGAGTCTGCTGCAAGTTTCTCTCCATTTGCCTCTGCCCAGTCTCTTCCAGATTGCTAAATGAAAATATAACATGCGAGTGGGAAGTCTTGAGTGCACAAAACTGCGGGATGTGAACCAACATGTCAGATTCTATGAACCTCTGATTCACACCTTATGGCATCACAGCTTGGGTTCCTCTGAATAGAAATTGGTCGTCTTCTTGTGCCATATCAGAATAGCATTCATTCTCTGCTTGATTTGTACATTGTAGCATACAGTTACGTTTTTTTTTATCAATATCCAAGTGAGAATTCTGGTCCTGACAGATGCGGTCTGGCGGACTCTTACTAATCGCCATGCTTGAGTGTATTCCTGCTGTATTGGGTTGTTAATTTTAATCTTTTGAATAGTTGTATTGATCAATATAGTTAGCCCCAAATGCTCTAACCATTGTACCATGTAGCGTTTGCAGTTGGAGATTTGCGTGACAATAAGGAACTTGAAGATTTAAATATAAGAGCAAAATAATAAAGTACGATTGATTTCCAGTGTCCTTTGGTTTGTTTTTCGTATTTGAATCTTCACTCAAAAGGTTAGAAGCTTTCTTTTCGTTTATTCTCTTGGTAGCAAGGAGACGCCCTGATGACAATCATCCGTTGTATGTAACAGACTACCTTTACCTTTGATCGAACATTGATAAAAAAAAAAAAAAAAAGCATGCCTGATGAGCAAGTGAAGAGCAGGGACTGCTGATAAACCCTGCCTTTGGATAAATCATGAGTTCTCCTGAAAAGAATGTTGCGTCTGATGCAAAAATAAAGAACTTTATCAGGAAATTCAGCCTTGAGTGAACTGGAAGCGGCGGGCGAGGACTGGTTTTAAACCACTCGCCAATGCAAGTTCCGTGATAGGCATGAGAACATGGCAACCAAGTTGCCCTAAAAAGCCTGTCCTCTGTTCTTTGCAAACAAATCCCGCAGGCATCCAGATCCTCGAACACAAGTCCCACTTTCTTAGAAAATGTTCGGGCTGCTTACTCCACTTTCTTAGAAAATGTTCGGGCTGCTTTAATAAAAAAATTAGTGTTTTTAAATTGTTTTAATATTTTAATATCAAAAATTATTTTTAAAAAAATAAAAAATACTTTAAAAAACAATTATTACCAAAAATTTTTATTCAGATGTCATCGAACAACTCCTTGATGAATCGTCCATGTTTTACCCAGATTCTCGTTGATCTCTCCCTGACCAAATCAATTACCTTCTCCCCAGATTCTCGTTGATCTCTCCCTGACCAGATCAATCACCTTCTCACACCTATCCTTCACAACACTAAGCAACACAATCTCTACAACATTAGGCACAGACCCTGAAGCTTTTTTGGACCCGTGTTTGTTAGTGGAGCCGAGGGTTTCTTGCACTCCTCTTTCATGTCTTCTTGAGGTATCCCCATTAAAGAAAGTCTATTATCTTCCAAAGACTCAAAACTCTAAAAGTCACTATCACAACCGCACGCCACCTCCACCTTTCATTCTCGACCTCCTCCACAGTTCAGCCACACCCCACTCTTGAGATTTGCATCCTTCTGTAAAAACATGAATTCATGTTGTTCCAATTGTACAGATGATAAATAGCTCCAGTGTTTGGATAGGTTTTGGATCAGTTTGACTTGCAACATGTTATTGAGTATCTATGATTATCTCATTTATTTTGATTTTATTCAATCATTTATTTTATGATTATCTAATTTATTGAGTATCTATGATTATCTAATTTATTTTATGAATTTATTTTGATTTTATTCTTTATTCAATAAATAAATAGCCAAGTTTAACCATAAAAAACACATTAAAATACCTACAAGTTTTGCCCTTTTAAAAAAAAATCAAGTCAAAAGTAATCGGGTTCAAACCAGTTTCTAGTAAGATCTAGTTTTCAATATATATATATATATATATATATATTCAATTTAGATGGTTTTTCCTCCTAGACTTTTCTAAATTTTATTTTTTATATATAAAAAAAAAAAATCGTCTCTGTCCATCCCTCCTCCCTATCCCACGGTTGGCTCAAGACACTACCGACCCAAAAACCAACCCCAACCAGATATGTAGCAGGATATTGTCATTCCTATTTTGTGACTGGAGCAAGTGTGTCAATTGAAAATATTATCATGGAAAAAAACAAACGAACGTGGTTTATACCCAAAACATAATCATAGAATTTGCAAACGTGCGCAAAAGCTGATGAACATGAGTACTCAAAACAGGCCTTATTTAAGCACATCAGAATTCAAGGAAGAGCTCACTCTCTATCAAAGCTAGGAAATTCAGAATAACTTAGAGGTCTGTGGTTGCTTTCCTACTGTATAACCTCCGTCTTTTGATTCATCCTACAGTATCCCCAAGTACATTACCGTATCTAGTCCTGCTTATCTTCAGGCCTATACTCTGAGCTTTCAGCTTCGGAGCTTGTCGCAGGTTCAGCTTGGTCCTGAGTACCAACCCTTAGAGGTTCCTCTTTGCTAATATGTTGGACGAACATCAGCATTGCCACCAAAAACACAATTATGTACACGGTTCTAATTCCAATCAGCGAACTAATATAGCCCAACAGCGATGGACCAGTAACTCTATTCCGCTCCGTTCTTCCTTCCCTATATCCTGCAAGGAATTGTGATATTTGGGACCCCTGGTCCTCCTCTTCAATGCTATCTGAACCAATAACCTACACCATTAAAAAAAAAAATAGAGCATGTATTATTATTTCTTGTGATATACGAAACTAATTAATGGAGATTAGAAATTCCAAGAGATTTGAAATATGGTATTTGACTATGGTATTACAGCAGCTATACTTACTGAAAGATACTCCTCATCTCCGTCCCAAACAATCATTTTTGGTAGTTTTGTCTCCTTATTGACACCAAATGTCTCAGTAAATTCTTCCCATTGTTTAACCCCGACATAACCAAATACCAGATCACGATTTCCTGATGCAGCAGCCTTCAATATTTTGATCAAGTTTTGTGATTTCTCTTCAGAATCATCCTCCAAGATGGTCAGGACAATTTTCCTCTGATCATCTTTCAGTACCTTCAATGTTTCGGAGTTTATGGGCACAACCAAAGGAAGAGAATTTTGTGTTATGAATTCCTCCATAAATTCCTCTGCAGGTTTAATAGAAAAGTAAGAACAGCTTGTAATTATGTAAAGCAGCAAAGAAAAAGTGATCAATAACATGTAAAGCAGCAAAGAAAAAGTGATCAATCACGAAAGAAACTAAGAAAGAAATAAACAAGGAAAATTGCAAAATGATAATTGAGCAAGAATCTGAACATGCAAGCACCTGCTTGTCTAGGTTCCATCAATCAGACTTCTTTGTGGAATCCTATGGGTTGTTAAAAAAATACCACACTAAGCTCCATTGAGTGTGATAAATGAGCAACTCAATTGAACAGGGTTATACTTGACCTAAACTCAGAATTAGTACTCCAACACAATTTTCTAAGCAAAAAATTCAGTATTCTACGTTTTGAGTTCTCAGTGAGGACATTTCTCTGTTTGTGATATATATACCATGCAATGACAAATTTCTAATATTGCAAATTATCAGTCAGGTAGCATTTCTTGCTCAAACATCCTCGTCTGCTCAAACATCCTCGTCTGCACACACACAATGCATCTACCAATATGTGAAGCTATTAAATGGTGTACCAATCTTTATATGTCAGCAACAAATTTGTAACCCTACGATTATCCCAATTTCATCCAGTTTATAGTATGCAAATTCCACCATGGAAATGGTGCACAATGCAAAGACAGTACAAACACAAATGAAGCACACAGAAATAACGGAGTATTCTTCCTTTTCTTATTATGATTGCCAGCAGTATTTTTTATTATTAAGTTCCATTCTTTGAAGCTGATGGTATCTAGACACAAGTACCGGATAGTCAAGAACATGAGATATCTATCAGGCCATCGTCAAATAAGCAAACACCAACAGTTGAAATTCTCAGAGAAAACTGCAAATAACACATTGGTAAGGACAGAATACATATACTTAACACTAATTCAGAGGTAATAGGATGAAAACAAACCTTCAAAAGGCCCATAAAAGACGGTATGATCATTGTAACTTGGATGAATAGATACCAAAGTTGGACTCTTGTCAAAATCATATTTTACCATGACATCATCTGAGAAATAACTGGCTACAGAAAACCAAGCCTTCTTCTTATACTTAATGGCTAGATTCGACATCACAGTCTCATTTAAACCAAAACCTATAAATATCGGAAAATGTGTCCCGGCTTCTTCAACAAACTCCCTTATAGCAGAGTCTGAATTAAGGATAGTAACATCCGGAGCAACAAATTTCCTCAGAAAACGAACAAGTAACTCTGCTTTCCTTGGTCCATAATAATCTGTTGGAACGCCATGCATATAAATCTTGAGGGTCGGATACCCACTGCATCAATCAAAGTAAAGACAAGTAGTAGTCAAACATCATGATGCTATACAGAAATTGGCAACGCAAACTCATTATCTAAACGCGCGCAGTATCATAGAAATACAAAATACAAAAAAGTAGTACTTACTCGACTTCATGTTTCCTAGCAAGTCGGGTATACTTATCAGCATTCACTTTGGCTATGACAATAGGTTTCTTCAATTCGGCAAGAATGGGAGCAGCCACATCTAACTGTAAGAAAAACAATTAAACTAATTAAATAATATATTGTAATACCACAGTTTAATACAAGTTGAAAATAACAAAATACACAAGCAACGTCGCCAATTAAAAGAAAAATGAAACCCTAAATTTCTTCAACTCGATCAATATCCATAAATCAAAACTGCTCGACCTAAATTAATGAATCAATAAAAATCCACATTGAGCAGAATTTAACACGTAAAAAAGTGAGATCAATTCAAAACATTATCTAGCAAAGCTTCGTTGACGAAGAAGAAGAATACAGAGGAAGAGATAGATACCTCGGGAGCGAGACGCTTGCAGTGGCCGCACCAAGGGGCGTAGAAGTCGACGAAGACATAATCGTAGGTGGAAATAGTTGAATCGAAATTTGATTCATCTAGCTCTAACACAGTATTTATTTTCTCAGGTGGTGTTGTTGATTCTGCCGGAGAGATTACGGATGATGATGATAATAATACTAATAATACAAGAGGTGTAGTGTTGAGAAGGATCAAAGGTGATCGCCTCGTCTTCATGTCCTTCGACGGATGGATGATGATGCCTCTTCAAACTTCAAACTCACACTGTTTTTTTTCTTTTTCTTTTTTTCTGGAATTTGTCAATTTTCAAAATAAAGTTGCTTTGGTAAAATCAAGAAAGAGATTGGTTTTGGATTTTTTTTATTTTTTTTAGATATTTACATTCATAGTAGCTGCTATATTATTTTAATAATTAATAATTTTAATTTTTTTTGGAAAAGGCTTGTTATTTATTGTGTATTTGAATAGTTGTGTATTTCCTTTTCAAAAATATTTTTATTTAAAAATATATTAAAATAATTCTTATATATTTTTTATTTTAAATATTAACATATTAAAAATATAAAAAATACTAAAGAAATATATTAATTTAATATTATTTTCATGCTAAAAATATTCAAATAAAAATAGAAATATAATATCAAACAACCTCTCTTATACTATGGGTAAACTCTTTTTTAAAAATATATATATAATTTCATTGACCTAAGTAGTCTAATACCTGCGTACATGAAGAAGTAGTATTTCTTAAGAAAAATCAAATAAAAAATAAAATGGGAATATAAATAAATATTGATGTCCCACGTGTCTTACACAGAAGACCTTTTTGAACTTGCATCTTTTGCTTTTGTTTTTTAAAGCTCCGTAAAAGGTACACTATTGGTCAACTTGGGAGGTTTTTGTCTAGGGGTCCAGGGAAACGACACGTAGACTAAATCTGCATTCAAGCCCTTATATCTTTATCGTTGACCTTATTTTAATTATTTATTTATTTATTTTAATAATATAAATTTACACGTACTTCTATTAATTTCTGAGGCTTTAATTTTTTATTTATTTATAAAGTAATTAGATAAATTTCAAATACATCTCCCAAATTATTGTGGTAGTCTTAATTTTATTACAACTATAAACTAAAAAATATTAATTTTAATATACATTACTTTTCACCATGTCACGTTTTACTGTGGATGTGCCCGTCTTTTTCACTAGGAATCACTTCTCTTTAAATGCTCTCTCTTCTTATGTTAAATGTCGGAGAAAATATCCACGATGAATTAAAGATAAATTTTACAAAATTGAAATTAAGGTTATAGTTTAAAAAAAAAGAATTAAAATCAAAATAAACAAATAAAAAACAGAGCCTATTGTTCAAGAGGTGTATGAAAGATTTAGTTTGGTTCTTAAAGTTTCAATTTATGTTTTTATTCGGTACATGAAGTTTAAAAAATTTACATTTTGGTCTCAAAACTTATTTTTTTAATATTTATGTTTGTAAGTCTTGATAAATAAGAGAAAATTGTTAAAAACTAGAAGGGGTTCATCTAATATATATTTTCACAATAAAAAAATCAATTATAATATTAATATTTTTATTTTATAAAAAAGGATTTTTGTCACAGCCTTAGATGCAAGGACACGCCAACAATTCGCTGCTAAGCAGTGGCATCACGTAAGTGCAGAGGCAATATGAGTGAGTAGTGCAGATTTCGACAATGAGTATAACAAGTACGTGCGAATAACGGGTTTATACTTCGCATCATACTGGATTCAGACGATGGACTGTCTAAGTCATATTAAGTTGCATGTGAGGGCTAGCTGCTAGAAAAATCAATTTGGGCAATTTGGTTTTATGGATGGTAGATCAAGGAAGTTACTTGTGGGTAGTTACAAGACAGTTGACTGTCTTTGAAATGTGCTGTCTAGAGGGATTTAATCTGTCAAGGAGCAGTTTTATATATATATGTATTATATAGAGCCTAAACATGTGTAGCATGCAGATTTGGATTGTGCATAACACACATACATTATTATTGTGTATTTCTTCGTTGGTGAATTAATAAAGGTTGGGTTGGTTTCCGTAAATTGCTGGTATTATTATTGTGTTGTGTTTAATTTTTAACTTGTGTTCTGGATTGCTGAAATTGGTAGGAGTTGTGGGAAAATCCTTTTGGTGTGCGAAACATTTAGACTTTAGACAAACACGAGTGAATTGGGAGAAAAGTTGAGTCTAGTAATGGGATTAGACTACCGTGCTGGGATTAAGATTGTGTCGAAAATTTTATCCCTAATAATTTTCATGGTGATGATTTGAGTTTTTCTTATAATGATTGAGTAGTATTCTGAGTTAAAAAAGATTTAATAAGATTTTTATAATGTTTTTATAAATGAAAATAAATTGAAGAAAAGTTTTTAAGATATAAAAATATTTAAACTCTTACCTTTTTAATTATAGGTATACCTATGTTTTATTTATTTTAGATGAGGTGCACTAACCCATTCTTCCAAATTCAAACATCTAACTTTTATTTTTATTTTTTTATTTGATTAAATTTTGAAAATTAATATAATCAAACTCCGCCTAACCAGTTAGGTCAACTCATGATTCAATTAATTTAGTTAACTCAAAGTGAAATTTAATTAAGTTAACTTGAAAAAATCACTATTTTTCAATAAAAAAAAACTTGTTTTTTTTAGAAATAATCAAATCCTAACACAAAAATCTATATTACATCTTGGCGGATATGATCGCGGCCAATAAAAAATTAAATTATATGTAGAGTTTTTTCATGATTTGATGATAAACAATTGGATTAACTATTTGTTAAAAAAATATCCAATTAGACTATCAGTCTTTTATACTATTGTTATGTTTGCAAACTTATATATTGAAAGGATGCTTGACCTCCATCATTTTCTTGAGAGGATGAAGAATACTTGTAAAAGCACTGCTTGACGTTCTCGTGATACAGTCTAGCCCTTAGGAAGAGGGATTTTTATACCAATAAATATAATTTTATTAATTTTCAATGAGATATTGATATTGATATACTAAGTGTTTGTGGATTTTTCTAATTTTCGCAGTTTGATTTCTTACCTTTAATCTTTATCAAATGAATTGTTTGTCTCTCAATACATCACAATAAAATAATTTGATAAATTAATGTTAGGAATTGGTTGGTATATCCATTAAAGATGACATTAACTTGATCTTATAAATGATTTTCACTCTACTTTAGGTTGTTCTTGTGATCAATTTGCTTGTCGCTTCCTGTTTACGCCCTGAATTTCATGCATCAACCTTTTCTTTTCTTTTCTTTTTCATAACGTAACAGCGGCGAGCTGGGGAAAACATGGGCAGCCGTTACTATATTGACATCACTTTTAATGTCCCTGCTATATTGTGTTTCTTGTGGATACCTAGCAATGTCTACTGTGAGAGAAGGGAAGAAGAAAGAGAAGATAGCTACAGAGCCTGTGGCTATTTCATGGAAAGAGAGAAAAGATCTTGCTGACGAAGAAGAAGAGGCCTTGGTAAAAGATATTGAAGATCTTAGAGCATGGGTACAAATCATTTAACCCCTTTTTTTATTTTCTAATTTTTGTTTCTTCATCTCAAGAAGCGACACCAATTGTGTTGCTTCAACGACAAGGCAGGGCAAAGGAACAGCTCAAGTGTTGACAGGGAGCAGTTTTTGAGCCATCACAGCAACCAGTACTGTTTAGAAATGATGAGCTAATTTTTGGAACAAGCAGCATTTATCTCTTTTTTTGTTGTAAATAGTTCAGATTTTCACTCACCACACGACAGTAAGGACAATGGAAGATAGAAAATACTTTAAATTTCATGCTTGTAGAACTTCAACATCTGATTCGTTTTGTTTTTTCTTTTCTCCAGAAAATAAAAACTTAAGCACTCTAATTATTTCTTTTTCCCACGACAGACTGACATGATTGACGCTATGAATGATGAGCAGTTGAAGGAATATCTGAAAAACAGACCTGAAGAATTAAAGACCGTGAAGATCCAAAAGAGCAAGCCTAGACAAAAAGTGAGACATTTTCTTTTTATTTGCAGACACTCTGTTTCTAAACATGTTTCCTTGTTTTTAAACTGTAAGAATTTGTAACTTGTTTTTAAATTATCAATGCTTTTATTGATGATGAGCATGGCTAGTGACAATTCAGGTTCAACGGCTCAGGAAGGCTAAATCTTCAGCTTCAATGGGAATAATGGCTTCAGTGTGGAAATTTCATAAAGAAGACAATGAGGACCCTGTGAGACCTGATGTGTGAAAGGCTTCCAACTGAACATAATTGTATATGCACTAGCTTCTTCTTCACCATATGGTGGCAACTGATCATTTCCTTCAGTGTTCTTCTTCTTTTTTTTTTTATCCAAGCTTGTTTGACAGTAAGGTATAGCTTGTGTCATAATAAGTAAAAAGCCACCACTTGGAGCAAAGCATCTTTGAGTATAGAACTTCAGGTGCTTCGCTCCAACTTCTAAAGCAAAACATATTTTATGTTCTTAGCTCAAATTGGTGGCGTCAAGCACTACTAGGCTAGTGACTTGAAAGCAAACACGTGCTGAATGATTTCTTATTCGGAGCAAGTTTTACCTAGGCACCACCTCAAAGCATTAGCGAGCCATTTTTAACTGGCAACACTAAGCGCAGCACCAAAATCCAACCAACCACACACACGCCACTACATGGGACAAAACACACAACTCATTTGCTGAGTTGTGAAGTTATGATCAACCTGTTACCAAATAAACAAGTACTTCTGTTGATAAAAACAATGCCAAATATGTTTTGCGACAGGGCAACTCGGAGAAAAGAAAATAATTGGACAGGCTTCTCTAAATGAGCTGGTGTTTAGGTCAAGATTATGTGTGGGGTAAGCCGAAAACTACAGATGAAAAGTCTGGTTCTATGTAATCTATGAGATCCATCAATCATAATACACACAAATCATACCACTAAAACCAGACAATTTCATCGAGGAAAATAATAATGGACTCACCCATTGAATATATATACCCTATCGTGTATTCCTGCTTTCTACAAAGGTCATTCTTGCTTGTGTACAACTAATACCAATCCATCCAATGGGAGTAACAAAATCATGGATTCAACATGACAGTTGGCAAAAGCAATCCAAACGAGATCAGAATTAACAGAATTCCACTAAGCTCTAGCATTTCTCCCTCCTTTCCGGCTAACAGCCTCACATAATCGGCAAGGCAGCGTGTCAAGGCTTGCTGCCCGAGTCTTTCCATAATTACCCACTACACCACATCTTCTCCATGCATGGTATTCAGCATAGGCTACAGGGTCATTAGCTAGGTTCTTGTGATAAGAAGCCAATTCCTCCTTGGAGCTAAATTTGTTCCCATCTATTATTGAATGGAATTAAATTTATTCCCATCTATTATTGAATGTGGAGGAACAAAGTCCAAAACATTGGGTGCGCCAAAGTATATTGGAACTGAACCAGAGTCTAAGGCATAAAATAGCTTTTCGGTCACGTAACTCTCTGTCCAGGTGTTTTCAATGGCAAGAACAAACTTATAATGAGACATGGCACAATGCAGATGATCCCACCATTTTGGTTTGAGACTGGCATCATTGGCACACTCAGGGTAGAAAGAAAGGGCCATGTCTAGCCCACCAACATTGTTCAAGCACTTGCCAAAGGAATGGTGAGGCAGCAAGCTGAGAAGGCTCTTAGCCAGCTGGTTTCTATCAGCAAGACAGCGTGATGAAGACCAATAAACAAGTGTATCCTTGGAAGAAGAAAAATAATGAAATCAACTGCTAGTTTCTTTACTGGCAATAACATAATTTCAATGGAAACTGAAAAACTAAAAGCTATCTAGGAAGAAGAACAGAACAAGGAATGAGCATAAGCCCAACACTTACATTGTCCTTGCGACGAGACACGTGATAATTTCGACCATTATGAAAGAGTGCACCAGCATATGTTGACTGAACATCATCATCTGCATGATAGCTGATAAATAAATCCTCATGACCAGAGCGTTTCCTGCCGGCCTCGAGATCCATGTAAACACGAAGGGGATCCCCATTGCGCCTCTAACAAAACACAATAAAAATGGCCAATTTGAAGTAGGGTAAGAAGAACAATTGAACAAAATAGGGATGCACGAGTTACATGAAAAAACTAAAACAGGCTAACTGAGCAAACAACCAGAGAGGATCCAAAATCTTGTGACAAATAAAAAAACTGTGGCAGGGTGATCATCTCTTTTTCATTGATAACAACAGAGAGTAATAATGACTACATGTCATTATCCAAAGATGTCAAAATTCCAGAATCCAGAGCACTGCCAGCTGCAGTACTGCTTGCCAATTCACCTAAATAGTTCTTCTGTGCAGCATAGGGTATACAACAGAATTTGCTCAATTTGGAATTTTACCTGCACTGTAATGAAAGGATGGCTTTTGCCTGTGCCTTCCATAACAGCCAACAAATATCTAAGAAGTATAACCCCAGAACTCCCTCTTTCATCTTCAAAAGCCAGCAGCTCTCAAAGAATTTATTTGTGCTTCATGACATTTGACCTAAGTGACACCCACAGCTTCATATATATACTATCACAAAGTTCAAGATTGGAATCAGAGCAACAAGTGAGTGTCAGATTCAGGATCTCTTTCACATTGCAGTGCCCACACAGCTATTTGTGCAGAAAAAGCATCTTCCTCCTTTTTTTCTAAAATCAGTTCTCTACAATTTTTGGAAGATAATAATAATAATAAAAAGACTGTTTTGAGGTGCCAAAAAGGTGTTACCAAACACTCAAGCTAATCATAGCTGCAAAGCAGGAACGAACAGCCACTCAACTATTTCCTTGCAAAGCTAGCACTCATATGCATCACCTTCCCCATTGGTTTTTTTTTATCATACTTTTCCCCACTGATGAAGTTCATGACTAGTAATAATATACCCAAGCAGCCACCTGAGTGAGAAAAGGAGGCATCAAGAGAGAACTCTGGTATTCCAAATATCTCTCAAGGAAATCAATCTTCTCCTGTTTATCTTTACCTTTCAACAAAACTACATAAAGATTTTCTCACGTCAAAATTCCCATTGTTAGATATGAGCATTGCATTCTTATAAATAAGGCACTCTGTCCAAGTGTTTTTTCTGAGTCTATAGATGCCCATGGTCTGAATCATTTGATATTGATAACATCTCCCTAAAATGTTCCAAAGCAAAGACTAACACGCTTCCTCCTCAATCTATGAGAAGCAATCCAGATCAAATAAACTACATAATAGACCTCCCTGAACATTACAGGAGCTAGAAATATGGACACAAATATTGATGTGGACAACAGTGTTCCCAAATGCCAATCATACCATGTACAACTTGTAGATTAATGGACTCAGAATGCCATCTTTAACCATAAAATTGTTCCAAACAATTTGCTGCAAAATCTGTCTAACTAGTCAATCCTCAACCATCAGTTCTATGTTTATATCCAAAAACCAATTCCAATAGACAATGTAGGAATCTTAGGTTCAACTTCAAATCCTATCATTGCATCAAAGAAATCAGCTACCAGTAAAAGGAGGGCACGGATATTTAGACCAGACAACAAAAATGTTTAAATAATATTATGAGCACAAAACCACATTTCTAAATACTACAAGATGTCATTCACTAATTACCGTATCCTACCTATTTGATGCTCACCTATCATCACTTGATTATTAGAAACATAATCTTATATATCATTTGAGCAAATACAAAATAAAAAAGGCGTCTATCTAAAAGTTCACACCGCAGGTTTCTAACAACATATACATGTATGTATTGATTATAATTCCAAAAAACTGAAAATCTCCAAACAAACAAATTTTGTTTCAAGAAAAAATACCTGAAGTGGAGGAGTAGTTGTTTCAAACAACAAGGCATCAGGCTTGTCAGCAAGAACAGAAGACTTCGTCCACAAACAACTCAACCCACAACGACAAGAATATAAATTATCCAGATTGCCAGGAATCCAAGTCCACCCTTTAACCAAAACATTAACATGCTCCATCTTCAACTCACCACACCCCACATCACCATCAACAACTTGCAAAGAAGCAGACCCATTTGTCCCCTTCGACCCAAAAGACCCCAAATTCTTGTGTTTCTCTCTAAACTGAACACAACCCACTTGAGAATCCCATTTCTTGAAAGCAACAAACAGATCAGTGAAAGGATCTGGTGTTGTTTTGACAGGAAAGTTTGGGTCTTTAACAGGTGAGGTAATTGAGGTTGTTATGGATGGAAATTCAAGAAATCCTGAGAAAAAAAGGATAATGATTGTTAAGAACAGCATTATTGTGATTGTGTAAGTGTTAAGGGGTTTCAATTGCATGGTGAAACAGAATTTTCAACTGGGTCTATCTTCTCTTTCTCTACGGAGAGAAAGAGGAGATTTTTGACTTAAAATGGGATCCTTTTCTTTCAGATTTTTTTTAGATCAGCAGTTTCTTCTGGTTTTAATGCATCTGTTGTTCGTGAAGACAGAGGAGAATGAGAGTTGAAAATATACTAACATTAAACAAAGAGGAGTTAACACCTGATTAACTAGTTCGGCCAAAGATGGATCTAGTCTTAAGTCTAGTCCACTCTGTTTTTTTTTTAACTTTCATTCTACTCTTTCTGTTGTTCTTAAATTTTCAATTTTGATGGCTAATTTGAGAGACGGCACATGTTGTTTTGTTAAAAATAATTTCACGAAAATGTTTTTTTATGTATATTTTCCTTAAAGTGTTTTATTAGATAATTAGTTAACTTAATATGTTTTAACATATAAAAATAAAATAAAATATTTTTGGCTAATGAAATTTTATAAAATAATTTATCAACTAAAAACATTATCAATCTCGCTGTAAACAATTTTTTTTAATTATTATCATTATCATTTATATTATATATAAACAATTTTTTTTAATTATTATCATTATTATTTATATTATATATATTATTTTTATTATTATTATCAATTTTATTTTTTTTATTTTTTTATTATTACTACTATCATCTATATTATATCTATTATTTTTATTATTATTATCAATTATATCTTGTCAAACTCAATTATTAACCTTAATATTTAACACTATTTTTATCTTGTTATTTTATTTTTGATTTGTGTATTAAAATTTTAATTGATTATCAAATTTTTAATTTTTTTTAATTTGACCTGGTTATTTTTAGCCCCAACAATAACATTTTTTTTTAATTCGATTTTTTATTTTAAATTTTTTTAATCAAGTTTCTAATTATTTATCAAACTTTAATATTTATATAATTAAATTCATGATTTAACCAAATTAACTCCTTAAAATTACAAATTTATCTCTAAACTTTTTCTTCCAATTAAAACTTAAATTAACTTAAAATATTAATTTTTTTCAATTAAATCCTTAATAAAATTAATTAAGACTTTTTAAATTCACATTGAATCTTTACCTATCTAAATTTTTATTTCTTTACCTTAAATAAAAGTATTTTCATCAAATAGAAACTTTGTCAATTAGAATTGAGTTTATAATTTTGTTATTTTATATATTTTGATCCTCCAACTTTTTACTTATCATTTTGGTCTTTCACCACAAGCTTGAATAATCTTTTAGACTTTCTTCATATATATTGTTTTATTTTTTGAATTTTTTTTTATTTTTTTTTATTTTTTGGATAAAAAATAAGTAGAAACATTACCATTTCAATTTAAAATTTTAAATTATTAAAAAAACTATAAAAAAACATTTTAAAACTTAAATAAAAACCTTTTGAGGTTTGTCAAAGCCATTTAATTTGTATCTTGTATTATAATTTAATTAAAAACTAAAGAACAATAGAAAAATTTAAACTTATAATAGTTTAATCAACATACTAGTTTATAGGCAGCATAATGCTGGGTTAGATAGAAACATTTTTAACCTAATAAAAAAAATTCAAACTATAAAAACTTATATAATATTATTATTAAATTTAGTCGAATAAATTAACATTAAAATCTCTCAATTTAACTTTTTATCTAGCTTTATTTTAAAATTAAATTATATAAAAGTTGTCATAACATAATCTAGTCAATAATATACAACCGGTTCAAAAACAACTTGATTAACCAGTAAAAAAATTATAAGAATAAAATTTAAAAAAAAAATTGATAGAAAAAATCTTTAAGTCCAACTTCTTCTTGCTTATCTTAAATTTAAGATCAAATTATGTAAGAATTGTTTTAATATCATCTAATCAATTTGATTAGTCCAAAACAATACAATCGATAAGTAAAAATGATATGATGATGAAATTGAAAGAAAAAACTATCAACTTACCTTTTTGTTTATCACAAATTTAAAATTAAGTTATATTAAAGCTACTCTGATGTAATTTAATTTATTTGATTAGTTTAAAAATAATTTAGATAATATTTACAAAATATCTGAATATAAAATTAAAAGAAAAAAGAAATTGAAAGAAGAGAATCGAAAAAAAAAGGGCTAACTATAATAAAAACACCTTAAATATTGCTATTTATACAAGCTCCAGAGCTATGAAACTACATGTACCTTATATATATCTATATATATAATTGTGATATATTTTAAAAATTATTTTTGAATTAAATATATTAAAATGATATGAATATATAAAAAAATTAATTTTAAATAAAAAAATATAATTTTAATTATATTCCCAAAAATATAGTAATTCCCTATGGTGAGCTTGAAAACCATCTCAATAAAAGAAGTTTAAATAATCTTGCAAAATTTTTTATACTAATTATCTTCTAACACCTTCACTTCGATGCAGACAAATTATCATAAAAAAACATACATTTTATATTTTTACATTTGATTGATGACCAATAAGATCAAGCAAATAATCTAGTTAAAAGTAAAAATAGAAAAGGGATCATTAATGAGATAATATACTCGCATGCTACCGTAAATTTATAAAATAAATATAATAAATAATAGTATAATTATAAACCAACAATAAAAGATTCTCATCTAACCAATAAGATAACAAAAAAAATTTCCACTCATGAACAAATAAAATAATAAACTCTCCTTAATTAAATTAAAGACTTTGTTAATTGTTGCAATGTTAGAGAATTTATATAAAATTATTTTAAAATTCTGATTCAACTATTTAAATTTTTAAATTAATATTTTTTTTTGAACATAGATTCAACTATTTAAATTTTTAAATTAATATAATCTTTTTTTTGAACATAACATCTCAAGTAAAAACAAATGTTAGAAAATTAACATAATCTCATTTTTAGGGTGTAATTTAAGGGGATATCTTAAAAGCCTTTATTGTCAATTCGCACAAAACTGATACAGACAATTATCATATGAAAAATACAAAGATTAGAGCTTTACATTTGATAGAAGATCGATAAGATCAAGCAATCTAATACGAAAAAAAATGGATTATCATATAGAAAGGATGACAGATGAGACAAAAAGTTTTTAACTCATGGATGACTACGGTAATAAAATCTCATCTCTTTTATTAAAAATTTTGGATGACTACGGTAATAAAATCTCATCTCTTTCATTAAAAATTTTAAATTTATTTGTTTTTTATTTTAAAAGTATTTTTTAAAAAATTACTTTTATATAGTTTTAATATGTCTATGTTAAAAATAAATTTAAAAATATTATTTTAATATATTTTTAATCAAAAAATATTTTAAAAAATAATTATTATTATGATACCAAAAAAACTAAAATACAAAACAAGCTATTTGCCAATTATTATTATGTTATGATAGTAAAGACTTTGAATTCACCACAGTTACTTTTTCTAATTAAATTATTAAAAAATAATTATGAATATATATTAATTTTAAACTAAATTTTTTTTCACTTAAATGGTATGTTAAATAATTAATATTAGCTCATTGTGAGTTTTTAATTTAATAATTTAAATTTTTTTAGTTGAGATAATTATTTAATATGATATCAGAGATATTATAACTAAATAATTATGAATTTTAATTTTAATTTTCTTTGTACCAGCAGGCAATCTTTGTAGGTCCCCATGCTAACGTCTGGACCTGTGCACAGTCTAGAGTCCCCCACTTCGTATCATGCATCTCCAGCCTATCGCCATAAATGGACGGCTTCAATGATCTTGAACTCGGTATCATAATTTCGTTGTTGGAAAATAATTCAACTAGCTAATTGGTCTGTATCCGATCTAGTTTAATTTCAAATCATTTTCAATTTATAGGTATCAACGATGATCTAATCCAAGATCTTAAAACGTTGGGGATAGATTTAATACTTAAAAAGAGAGACTTTATAAGTGAATCCACTATCAAAAAAAATTAAAATAAAAAGAATTGGTGATGAAAAATATTTTATCGCTGCCTACCAATATAAAATGCGATGAAAAATCTATTTAGTAATTTCTAATAAAAATAAAAATAAAAATATTTTATCAATAATTTTATTTATCATTCAGACGTTATAATTTATCAAGAAAATTCTTATTAGTGCTTTAAAAAATAATTATAACTTAATAGTTCTCTAATTTCTTTATCTTTTTCCTTTTCTTCTTCAATTCAATTGAAACCTTAACCCTAATTTTTTTAAATCTCTCACAACCCTCCTTTAAAATCCACCGACCCAACTCGTCAACCTCAAGACAACATTCTTCCATGAGTTCCATTTTTTATCAAGCTTTACTTTATCAAGCAAGAAAACCCACCTGTTTTTGTTGTAACACTTATATATATTTCAAAGTTAATATATTCAAAACTTGTTTACTGAATTTGTAGTTATAGTTATGATATATATTTAAATGTTTTACTTGTTTTACTTGTTTTATAATAATTATTTTATTGTATTAATGTATGATTTGTAATTTAAAATTTGTTTGAGATTTACAGGAAATGAATAATTATGAATATATATTAATTTTAAACTGAAAATTTGTTCACCTGAATGGTATGTTAAATAATTAATATTAGCTCATTGTGAGTTTTTAATTTAATAATTTAAATTTTTTTAGTTGAGATAATTATTTAATATGATATCAGAGATATTATAACTAAATAATTATGAATTTTAATTTTAATTTTTTAATTAAATTAATAAAATTAAATATAAAATAATAATAAAACTGAAGAAATTTCTCTTCTAAAGATTTTTTTATTTAAAGATATATGTTAAAAAAATTGATATAAAATTATTATAGAAGCAGCACTTAATAGTTTGTTTAAAATGTGGAGGTGGTATGATTAATTATTTAATATACCAATTGACACCAAATAATTGGTATTAATAAATTCAAAAAACTAAAAAGAATATAAAAAACTATTTGGGAGATTTTGCAGGAGATTGACTGTGAAAGGGAAATGCAATCTTTGAACCAGCAGGCAATCTTTGTAGGTCCCCATGCTAATGTCTGGACCTGTGCACAGTCTAGAGTCCCCCACTTCGTATCATGCATCTCCAGCTTATCGCCATAAATGGACGGCTTCAATGATCTTGAACTCGGTATCATAATTTTGTTGTTGGAAAATAATTCAACTAGCTAATTGGTCTGTATCCGATCTTAAAACGTTGGGGATAGATTTAACAATTAAAAAGAGACTTTATAAGTGAATCCACTATCAAAAAAAAAATTAAAATAAAATGAATTGTTGATGAGAAATATTTTATTGCTGCCTATCGATATAAAATGCGATGAAAAATCTATATTAGTAATTTCTAACGAAAATAAAAATAAAAATAAAATAAAAAAGTTTCATCAACAATTTTACTTTCCATTTAGACATTATAAATTATCAAGAAAATTCTTGTTAGTGCTTTCAAAATGAATTATAACCCAACAATTCCCCAACTTCTTCATCTTTTTCTTTGTCTCCTTCAATTCAATTCAAACCCTAACCTCAATTTCTTTAAATTTCTGACAACCCTCCTTTAATATCCACCGACCCAACTCGTCAACTTCAAGACAACATTCTTCCATGAGTTCCATTTTTTATCAAGCTTTACTTTATCAAGTAAGAAAACCCACTTGTTTTTGTTGTAACACCTATATATATTTCAAAGTTAATTTATTCAAAACTTGTTTATTGAATTTATAGTTATGATATGTATTTAAATGTTTTATTTGTTTTATAATGATTATTTTATTCTATTAATGTATGATTTGTAATTTAAAGTTTGTTTGAGATTTATAGAAAATGGAGTTAATTTATCATTTAATAAAATTAAGTGTAATTTTGTAACTTCAGTGTGATAAAATTAAAGAAATTATAAGTAATTTAATAAGTATCAATTATTTTTAAAAAAAATTTATGATTAAGTTCAAAATTTAGGTTCTTTGGATTTCCTAAACTATATGGGAATTCCATGCATAGCAATTTAAAATAATTCAAAAACAATTAATGTTATTTTTTGTCTGATTATTAAAAAAATTAGTGTGAAATTGCTTTTAGATTATTACTAATGAGTTTTATATATGATAAACACATTAGGTGACTTACTTTTTCTATAGATATCATGCCTCCACACAATTTTAAAAGGGGATTCAAAACTCATTACTCTTATTATAGTTAATCAAGCAAGACCAATCAATTTAACAATGAAACCAAATCTCTTCTATGTCAATAGTATTGTTGTTATTTTTATTGTTGTTATTATTTTAAAAAACCAAATATTTGATATATTGCTTATTTGAAAATTTGTTTTAGATTTAATAAGCTTTTAATATATGAAAATTGAGTGTGATTTATATTTAGAATTCCTCATCTTTTATGTGTCTCCTTCTATGTCAATAGTATTGTTTAAGCATGTATTGTACTTTAATATGTCTATTTAATGAAGATTATTAACTTTATGAATAAATTCTACAAAGAGATGCAATTGAATATTAGTTGTGAATGAAAGAAATTACGTGCAACTTTATTTTTAGCATGTTATTGTTATGTTTTTATATTTTAGTTTAGTTTGTTGATATGAATATAATTGAATCCATGTTGCTGTTCATGATTTTGGATCGTGTGATTATTGTGGTTAGGGATTATAAGATATAAAAAAATAAAAAATATTGTAATATTTGATGGAATCATCGACAAAATTTTTTTATTAGAAAACTAAATAGTGATGAAATTACCAACAAAATCTTTGGTGGATAACGAAATACTTTTTTATGATTTTTTCCTTGGCAATTCAATTACCCATGGAATTTTACCTAAATCCCAATGAAATATTTTATTAGTGTTTTCTAATTTTCTAGTAGTGCATAATTTTACCATTGTTTTATATTGAATTTAAAAAAGATTATAAGATCTAAAAATTTAAAAAGTAAAAGGATTGAATTTTACTTCATATCATGATATTGACACTTTTTTTCAATCACAAACCACCTCTTTAATTTCTTTAAAGAAATAATTTTGTTTAAGTAATTAGTGTGCACAAAGCTTCTTTTTTTTTTGGAAAGAGATATCTTATTTTGAGAAATCAAATCTATGTTCCATTCAATAACTATGTAAACTTCATTTCAATTTTCTATCATATATTTTATACATTAGTAATTTATGTATATAATTTCTTCTTGTATTTGAAATATAGAAGCTTGATTTAAGTAGTGAATACTTTGGAAAAAAAGAGAGATAAAAAACAGCTATATATACTGATTGTACATTCTAATCAAGCAATGCTTGTTTTTCTTGTTTTCTCCTTGTTGTACAATGGCTTCTAAATCAACTTTAATATGATTGTATTTTATATATGGATTGAAAATAAAATGAGGTATGGTTGTTTTTGTTAGGATTTCAAAGATCATGTGTGCATTCAAATCCAATAAAATGGATCACGAAACTTGGTTCATCTCTTAGGGTTCATTTGTGTGTACAATATTAGATATGTATTTGTATTCTAGATGAATTTCCAATAAACTCTGAATATGCTCATTCCTTTACAACCCATAACAAGTTGCTCTCCTTGTTAAGTAGGGCTTCATCTTATCTAATTCTTGATAGAAGGCATACTTTCCAATTTAAGCTGTTAGGTTATAAATGTTAAGATAAATAAAGAGAGAGAGAGAGAGACACTATAAAGAAAAGAGTTTTGTATTTAATGTAGTGTATTATTTACAAGAGAGTGCCCCATATTTATAAACTAGACAAAAAGGTGGGTTTCCTTATCCAACTAATGTTGGATGGATATATTTATTATGTAAACTAAAGGGATTCTTCTCTTCCTAACCAATATAGGATACATTATATATATTAATAACCCTCCTCAAACTCAAATTAGTAAAATAAAGACCAACTTGAGCTTGAAAACTAAATTTTAAAGGCATTCATCAGGACATGTCTTAGTGAAGATATTAACAATCTAGTTAGTAGATGAAACTAAGAATAATCTAATAGTCTCATGGGTAAGATGGTGCTGCTCAAAGTGATAATCAATTTTAATGTATTTTATGCGTTCATAGAATTTATCATTGTGAACAATCTAAATAGAACTTTAATTATCACTGTTGATGATAATTGCAGTAGAATGAATGACACCCATATCTTTAAGTAACCAACGAAGCCAAAAAAAATTGTATCAGCAAAGGCCTGATACTCAACTTTTTTATTGGATTGAGCAACAATTATTTGATTCTTATTGTGTAAAGACATAAAAGAATCACCAAGAAAGAAACAATAGCCAGTGATGGATCTATGATTAGTAAGGTCACCTACCCAATCTTCATTTAAGTACACATGAAGTTCAAGTGAAGAGTGAGCAAAGAAATGGAGACTATGAAACAATGTCCCTGTAATATATTTGAGAATATGAAGCATCACTATATAATAAGATGTATTATAACCATATCGAAGGTATTTTCCAAAAGTAAGAGCATTTTTAGATAGCAACATAACCTAGTTGAGGGACTATACTAATAATCTTAACCATTACCTTCTTCCCTCTTTCATTTCTTCATATGAAATGACTTATCTTAAAAAGTACCTTTCATATGCCTTTTTGGCCCCGTGAAAAAGAAAAGGAATAAGGAGATGGAAGCCTATTATCAATATTATTGATAACCATATAGCAGTGTCTAAATATAGTAAACATTGGCTCCATATTGAAAATCCTCAACAATTTTTTAAAAGTAGAAAATTAGGTCCATTTATTAAAGTAAAGCTAGGCTAGACTCAGGTTATTGTAAATAAATACATCTTTTATAAACCCTTGTAAGAAAAACAAGTACCCAAACTCATTCATACACATTAAAGCAATAATGATAAGGTTGCCCTCAACAAGTTTACTAGTGACCTAGGTAACCTAATCATCCAACTCAAGCATTAGTCTCTTGAAGTCTCTTTGTTACCTAGAGTTTGTAAATAACACTTTTTTATAAAATACTATGCTTTGCTCTTTATCTTAAAGAGGCTTAGGTATTCTTATTTGTGCCCTGAGGTATACAACCTCTCTAAGGATAATCTCATCTTTTCTTCTAGTAAAAAAGGGTTAAGCTAGATCATGCTATAATCTAGGGTTTATTATAAAGGCAATTGACCCTAACAATCAATCTTAATTTTAGGATTGAAACTAAAATTTCCCTCGAATGAAACAATCTTGATATTTTTAGAACTTATTTTTTAAAAAGAAAAAAATAAGACAAAAAAAACAAGATAAAATGTTTTTTTGTTTACTTAGAATAAAACATTTCTTTAGATGACTGAGAGATTTGATCTTCTCATTTAGGGCTCATGTTACAAAAAGCTTAAATAAAGTTTTTGGCAAAAAAAATTAAGTGAGAATGTGGTTTAAATAGACCATCGCTTCTCACTTCTACTAATAAATGAAAGACACGGAGCTCCTCTCCATCACACTAAGTAGGATAAGTGTTTATTACTTAGATTCTAGCCTCTAAATGGTCTTTTCAAGGAGAATTGTGACCAGCCTCTTACATTAGTTGCAATCAATATAGAGAGGTATTGTATTTCTAGGAAAGACATAGTGAATATGACCAGTTGATTTTCTTAAAGTTTTTTCAGTCCTTTCACATGAAATGCATAAAAACTTAGGGGTAATTAATGAATCAACATCCTTAGATTCAACTACACGTTGAACCCGAGCGAACATAGGTAAGGTAGCTTGCTAGACCTATCGCCCATGAGCTTGGCAATATGCAAAGTGTAAAGGTTTAAAAGTCTAGAGATTATTATAGATCCAATGTTTAGCCATAAGGCTTAGTTATTCTTATAACTTCTAAATAAAATGTTAATGTAATGAATATTCATATTCATCTCCTTATACTTTTAGATATATAAAAGTATTCTAAGAGTTTATCATGTTTTTATTTTCATTAGTAATATGTAAATGATATTTGTTTTATATTAATAACATGTAAAAATAATTTTTTATTTATTAATATTATCAAGAGGAAATAATTTTTTATCCTCTCCATTTCAACAAAATCATAAGGTTCAAGTGCTACATAAATCACAAGGTTCAAGTGCTATATAAATCACAAGGTGATTTATTAAAGCATGGCATGTATTTTGATAATAGTTTAGATATGTTCTCGTAACTAAAACTAAAAGTGTTAAAAAAGATTTTACAAAAAGAATCTAGCACTCCACTACTGATTTTACAAAAAGAATCTAGCACTCCACTTGAAATACGAGATTATATAATTAAATTAAATTATTTTCCAAGTATTTGTATTGCTTATAGAATTTTAATGACAAGCACCTTCAACATTTGCAACAGCTGAAAGATATGTTTCAAAATTAAAATTAATTAAATCTTATTTAAGGACAACAATGTTACAGGAAAGATTAAATAGATTGGCTATATTATCTATAGAGAAGGATCCATTAGTGAAGCTCAATTTTAAAATTTTGATTAACCAATTTGCATTTTAAAAAGCAGGAAAAATAGTTTAAAAATAATAATAAAATATTTTTTAATATCCTATTTTTAATTTTATCTAAGATTTTTCTGTTTCTGATCTCTTAACAATTATTTTCTCTCAAAAACTGGATAGAACCCCATTTATGTTGTTAATTAATTATTCTTCGGAAGAAATTCAATAGGGTAGATGGATGTCAGGGGTTCGTAGAAGTTCAAAGATAGAAAAATTGTACTTTGCAACCTGAAAAAATTCAATCAAGTTCTCTCGGCCCATACTCTAATTCTGATCTTTCTCCCCGTGCAGTGTTCAATAATTGCAGTGGATCACTTGCAAAGTATGTGTATTAATTGCAGGCAATTTTTTATTTTTGAAAGGGGTTGCAAAGAATGTTCATTATTTATATAAAATTCATCCACGAGAAGGGAAAAAACAGCCACCTAATTTGGAAAACTCTTCTTTCTTCCCCTACACTAACGAAAATCATGACCAAAAGTTGTCTTCGTCATTCTTCTTCCTCATCTGTATGCATGATGTAAGAGAAAGATTTGTATGCTACAGAAATGGAGCCAGTAATCAGTTCTGACAGCTTGATGTTAAGCTACATGTGCTTGTACAGTGACAATGATTGGTAGTCACTAGCTCATTCATATATATATATATATATATACATACACACACACCTAATTTTGGATGCATTTTTAATTAAAAAATGTATTTAACTTCAAAAATTTATTAAATCTATATTTTTTAATGTTTTTTTATTATTTATATCAGTAACATCAAATCAAAACGTAAACTTTATCAGTTTCACGTTTCGGAAGTTTGTCTTCACATAGAGCTAGTGGGGTATGGAAGTTTCAGCTGCCGAGTCACGAACACCATGTGCAGCAGAGGCATACAACGCATGCAGTACCTGGGCAATTGAACTAGAGCAGATACATTAATGGAGGGCACAATCATACGTCCCTCTCCCTGCAAATGCATGTGTTTTATATGTGGCTTTGAGTGGACATCAGGACTTGAGAAGTCCACGTTAAGCACATATCTCTACTACGTACGTACCACATCTTTTATGATAAAATGGGCGCACATCTAGCTATCCCTGGCTCTGTATATAAATATTCGACACACTACATTTTCTTGTCCAACTCAAATGCAGTTCTTAGCTTTTTCTACCTTCTGTATAACATCACTGTCTCTTTTAAGTTAGATCTCTTCTGATGCCAAAGAAAGCGGAGAACGGAGGAGGAGGAGGAGGAAGAGCTCGGAAAGGGCACTTTGTGGTCTATGTGGGCAGTGAAATGAAAAGGTTCGTCGTTCCCACATCTTACTTGAAGAGTCCTGTCTTCCTGCAATTGCTAGATAAATCTGCAGAGGAATATGGATTTGATAACAGGAATGGAATAGTTTTGCCTTGTGATGAATCCACTTTCAGAAGTATCACTGCCTTCTTGGCCAAGCATTAATTACTCGTAGTATATAAGCTTTGTGTTTGTGTTTGCAAATGTAATTAAGTGGCGACTTGTCCGTAAATATAACACCTATTGAGAATGTTTCTAATTGCTCATCAGTCGTCAGTGTTATGTGATTAAACGATCATCAACGTTTTTTTTCCTTAATGAAAATCGATCAGAATTTTATTAACTGAATAAGCCATCAAGTGGCTAATAAAAGTATACATCAATACAAGTGATGAGGTAACTTTTTGTTAAAAATTTTAATTATAAATAAAAATCATTTTAAATCATATAATTCTTACAAATATATCTAATCCAAGATACTTAAATGTAATAGTTAATGAAATATAAAATAACATAGGTGTGACAAATATATTAAACTCAAAATAATTTAACTTGATAACTAGCAAAGTTCAAAATCATGTATATTTGATCAACAGGATTCAAAATGTATAAATACTTTATAAACTATCCCAATAAAGATTCATAACTTTTTATTTTTTAAAATAAAAATATTTAAATTTCAAAACATTAATAAATTTAAAACTCAAAAATAAATATTTTTATTACTAAATCTCTTATTAATATATCCTGAAATCATCAACAACAAGAGCAAAAGTTGGCAGAAACCACAACCATTGTTGTTATTAACGTGAAGGAAAGGAAAGGTCTTGTCCTTTGGGTTAACAAATAAGGCAAAGGATGCGGTTTGTGATTGAATCCTACTGGTTTAAAATGGGCTGCTTGATTTTTATTTCAACGCCCTTCATCTCGATTTTAAGATTTAAAAGTAATGAACCATTTGTATTTACTGGGGTTTTTTCTTCTTCTTTGCTTTGGATCTTTGGTTCAAAGTGTTTTTGTTTCTTAAAATGTTGTCTGAATGCCAAATTTTAATGACCTGGTATTGCTTGTGATTATTTAATATTTATTGTTTGATTTAAGAGTATAAAGTGTTGATTCTTTGAGTTTATGCTTATGTCAATATCGGGAACTTCCAAGTCCAGTGTTGGTGTTTGTTGCTACTAGACCAAATTATCTATAATTTTTGTTTTCTTGGAAGTACCTTCTCCCTCTGTATTTATTCCCCATGTACCCAAGTTATTTTCTCTTTCTACTGGTGTAATTTTATCGATATTATCTAGATTTTTGGTTTTTGAAAAAATTAAATAAATTAATTCACATCAACTTTAAAAAAAAAATTATAACGTCTGGTTCGGTTAGAATTTTTAACCCAAACTAGACCATGAAAACTCCTGCTATAAATAAAAAATAAAATAAAATAAAATAATAAAGATTGATTTTTAATAAACTAAATGATAAAAGATAACTCAAATACACAAAAGTAATTAGAAAAAAAAATTGAATTAATTTGGCTTAATTCAACTAATCTGCAACCTAGAATATGAGATTTTGGAAAAAGTCCATGAAAAAAAAAATGAAGTTCAAGGCTCAGTAAATTGATGTCGAGTGATGAAATTAAAAAATAATAATAAAAAAGATGTAAAAAAATTAAAGTTAAGTTGGATAAATCTTCGAAACCAGTAACCTAAATCATGAGATCAAGATTACTCTATAGAAAACAAATACATGAAAATATAAATAAAAACTCTTAATCATCCAAAATTACAAAATAAATGAAATTTTATAATTAAAAATTAAGGATAAAATATGACATAAAAACTAAATGAAATAAAATAATAGGGGACTAAATTAAAAAATAAAATAAACCAAGAAAATAAAAAATAAAAAAATCAAAATAATAAGGATCAAATTGGATATAAAAGTAAAATGAAATAAAATAATAGGGGACTAAATTAAAAAATAAAATAAACCAAGAAAATAAAAAATAAAAAAATCAAAATAATAAGGATCAAATTGGATATAAAAGTAAAATGAAATAAAATATTGAAGGTTGAAATTAAAAAAAAATCAACTTAAAAAAGTATCAAAAACAAAAGAAATAATAATCAACTATTGCGTCGTAGTGCACATAAGCCTAATTACTAGGAAGAGAATAGTCTTTTAAATTTTATTTACATTTATTAAAAATTTAAATTATTTTTAATTTACTTTGATCATAACTAAACAAGTCATGAGAAAAATATAAAAAAAAAACCTTGATGTTTATTTTAAAGTTTTTGCTTTTATTATGCTATCAAAATATTAAAAGACTAAAAACCCCTTGAACCCTAGTTTTAAAAAATTTGTTTTTAATAGCATTTAAGTTTTTTAATTGTATTTTTCTTATATTAAAAAATTGATTTGTTCTCTATTAGATAAATTGATACTATGCAATATATTGAAATTCTCTTAGTTAGTTGATTTTGTTTGAAAATAGAAAAATTATTATTTAAAAATATTAAATTTCTCCTTGTTAATTGATTTTGAAAATAGAAAAATGATGATTGCACTTTTCAATTAAAAATTCTCTTAGTTAGTTGAGTTGAGTACTTTTATTTTATTTTATTTTATTTTATTATTTACATGTTTTCATGATGTATTTATGAATCAATTTAAAATTAAGATTAGAGGTGAATCTGGAATTGGTTTGAAGTAATTAATATGTCATATTTTATTTTTATTTTGTGTCCTTTAAAATCTAACTTTGGAATCCAAAATTGATAGAGAGAAAGATTGGGCTTAGAGGCCTAGTCCAATTGTTTCTTTTCATTCTTTTTAAATAAAATATTTGTATTATATTTTATTTTTATTTTTATTTTTTAAATATGTTTGCTTAATATTTCAGGATAATAAAAAAGATGATAATGGATACACAAAATGACAACAAAATAGAAGATCAAGATAAATTTATATTAAGTGGTGGTATATAAAATAAAATAATTATTTTTATATTATATTTGGTTGATGGTGAACAAGATAGAATAAAATATTAAAATATTTATTTTACCATTAATATGTATTAATGTCAAGCTTAAAAAAATAGATTTTATTTTGTATTTTAGTTTACATTAAGTGTTGAAATTAATAATAACCCTAGTTATAAAATCTGAATCAATCTAGCAAGTTATTCCAGAACCTAAATAACTCGAGGCTTTGATTAGTTTAGATTTAAGAAAAAATAAAAAAATAATTAACATAATTTAACACAATAAAAAATATGGGTTGGCTTACGACTTTGTCAAAACCTGAGTTAAAAACTCGTTAATGTTTTTTTCTAAATATATATTTTTAAAATAATCTATTTTAATATTTTTCTTTAAAAAATAGTAGAAAGTAACTTGAGTGAACGCAAACTAATACTCTCAACCAATGATCTAAGTCAACTTATTTAGCCTTCTAACTCATAATCTAGGCCTTGTTTCAATTCAACCCTAGACTATGGTTTTAAAATTAAAATAATAATTATATTTATATTTATATGTTTTCATTAAACAAGTTTGAAATTAAGATTCTTTTTGCATAAATATTTTAGGGATAAAAAAATATTATTTTTAAAAATATATTCCTCTTATACCTTATATTTCGAGAATATAAAATCTTACTCTAAAATTATCCTAAAAATAATTTTTTTATTTTTTAACTAAATATATTTATATTTTTGTTATCTAAGGATTTTTTTAACTATGGAACCTTAATCAGAAGCTACCTTAAAATTTAACTTTGAAATCCAAATTTAAAAGGTAGTTAAACTGGGCTTAGAGGCCCG